>NW_004955421.1:23631373-23640355 GCF_000276665.1 Chinchilla lanigera | reverse complement strand
AAAAAAAAAAAAAAAAAAAATTAAAAAAAAAATTTCATCTATACAAATGAACTCAGGATTAAAACATTTGTGATTGCTTGCGCCATAGGGATGGGTTGGCTGTAGCAAAGAGCCTAATTTTCTCCACAGACATTATCTGATTCTGTTGTGGATGGAATTGGATAAAATTTCCATTTATTAATCAAAGTAAAATCTGGCTGATTTTTCCAATAATTCAGGCGAGGCAATGGCAACACAATGTGTGTGTTGTTCTGGGAAAATTCACTTCTTGTTGCCTTTTGTTAATAAGTGTAAGCTAGGAGTTAGTGCTGGGTCTGTGAATATTGCTTCCCTTGATATCAAAAGACTAAGAGCTTGAGTGCTCTCAGCTATGATTACATTATATACTTGTGAAGAACCAAACAAAATCATATACTTCTACACACAAGGATTAATAGCTGTGATTCACTGTTTTTTTTCTGCCAATACTGATTAAGGCCCATATATATATAATTTATATATGTATATATATATGGCATTTATATATGTACATGTTATATATATGTATGTATGTATGACAGCTAGCTAGGTAGATAAATAGAGAGATTGATAGAGGTTTGTGTGTGTGCGTGCTGAGATTATTCCCAGGGCCTCACTTATGCTAGGCAAGTGCTCTCTCACTGACCTGCATTTGCGGCTAGAAATATGTTTGTATAACCACTAAAGTGATAGTGATTGGGCATCCAAAGTCTTTCATATCTTCTGCACACTGGCTATTCTGCTGTCAGCCTTGCTCCCATGCCCATACACCAAATGACTACTCTGCTTTCAAGGTCCTCCTCCAAGCCAATCAGTCTCTGTCCAGGAGTCTCATTTTCCCCTGAAAGATCGGTTGGGTGTGGTGTCCATACCAGTTGTACTTGGTACTTGGAAGACTAAGGCAGGAAGATTAATTGAGCCCAGGAGCTTGGGACCAGCCTGGGCAGCATAGCCAGGCCTTATCTTTGAAAAATTAAAAAAAAAATCCCCTGAGTTACCATAACACGTTGTAACTCTCATTCTGAGCTGTGTAATAATACCATGGCTGCTGTTTGTCATGCATTATTTTCTAGGACGTAAACTTCTGAGTGATAGTTCCTCTGTAGTATTTTTTAAAAATTTCTTGATATACTGTCATGATAAATGAAGCATTCAATACATATCTGTTAAGTTAGTGAAATCTCTTAATTGGAAGGGAATGTAGAGTTCAAACAGCTCAGCTTCTCCCCTGCTACAGTTTGGAGAAGTGCCCTTAAAGATCCTTGTGTTAAAGGCTTGGTCCCTGGGTGGCGCTGCAGGAAGGTGATGCAACATTTAGAAGGTGGAGCCCAGCAAGACATCCTCAGGTCATGAGGAGTGAGCCCTCGAAGGAGACAGCAGGACCTGGTACCCTCTCCTTCTTTTATTTCTAGGCTACAAGGTAAGTGGTTTGCTTTGTCACACTCTGTCGACTTGATGTCTTGCTTCAAGAGAGGCTCAAAGAAATGTGTCTACGATCATGGACTAAACCCTCCAAAACAATAAGCCCAAGTAAACCTTTTCTCTTATGTGGTTAATATGTCACATATACCATTCTAGTGACAGAAAGCTGACTGTGTGGAAACACCTTCTACAACATCACTGAGGAGATAGGTGTGGTAAGGCGCCTTCTTTTTCTTTGTGAAGTTCTCACTGGCAGGAGGCTGCCAGCTTTGACAGTGTTGCAGCATCCAGATATAGTCCAGGGACTCGTGCTTGCTAGGTGTGCACGGAACTCATGTGGGCTAGGATCTTTAGAAAGCACTTGCATCTTCTCTACGTACTTCCTGTCTACTGGCTAGAAGCATAGGACCCCCAGGCTAGTGGCTGAGATGATAAAATGCGAGACCCTGGGATCCTGAGACACTGCATGGGAGAAGAACGCCAGCTGACTCCCAACATCAGCAGTGGGCCATAATTTGAGAAGTTGAAAAAAAACCTGTTCTGCAAAGCCATTGAAGTTGGAGTGGTTACTGTTTTTTTTGTTTGTTTGTTTGTTTTTGTTTTTTTCTCCGGTACCAGGAACCGAACTCACGACCTTGCACTTGCCAGGCAGGCGCTTTTGCCGCTGAGCTAAATCCCCAGCCCTTGGAGTGGTTACTGTTAAATGCACAGCATTACCTTCATTTCATTGTCCATTTCCTTTCATGGAATATTTACTGTTCCAGCTTCAGTTGTTATACATACGTTCCATTGAACTGAAAGCTGTCATTTCTTGGTAACACCAATACACAGGCTACTGTTTACCTTTTCAAACTCCACAAAATCTGTTTCCTTTTGACCCAGACACCTGATCTAATATTTGACAACAGGTAGCAGATGGACTCTAGGATGTGTTTTCCATTTCTTCATTTACTGCTGCAGTGCACAGAAACAAATGATTAAAGTTTTAACCTGGGAGCACAGGAATCGTAAACAGACTGACAAGAGTTTCTCTGCAACTACTCCAGTCATCAGTCATTTCAAGGCCATTGTGTCGAGATTTGCCCCAACCTTGGACTGGAGCCATCAGCTACAGGAGTCAGACCTTGTCCCAAACACTCATAGATTTGCTGCATTCAGGGACGAAACCCAAAGATACCCTCTCAAAGGGTACCTTTCAACAGAGAATTGAAATAAAGGTACAGCACGATATATAGATATATACCTCTATCATTCTTTCATTCATTCGACAACATTTATTTATGAAATGCCTAGGTTCGTACTTACCTGGCAGGGGAGATACCATGATCATGAAATGCCTAGGTTCTCCTGATAGTGATAAGGATAAGCTGAAATAAACCCTATTCTGGAAGAACTGATATGGTGATGGAACAGTTACTTTGAAACCAAAACACAGCTTAATGCAGATGTTTATTTTTCTGCTTAAACAATAACTGTTTCCAAAATCAGAGAATAAATTATTTATGAAGGGCTCACCTGAGTCACTTTGTCCCACAAATGTTTCACAAAGTCCAAATGGTAGCTTTTTTAGCAAAGTCCAAACACAAAGTGTTTCCTTTTCCTGTATGTGCACCAGTTCTTCATTCTTTTTATAAAAATGAGTTTTATTAGTACATATTAGATATGGACAATGATAACATTCATCCTAGGGAATTTATAACTGTCTGTGATAAATCTTGATTTTTCTTTTTACCCCTTTCCCTCCCCCCTCAAACCCTCTTCTCCTCCTTATTTACAAAAGCTTTGTTTCCATTTTTTCCTTCTATTCTCTTTTTTTCCTTCTGTTTTCCCTCCACCTTCCCTAGTTCCCCTTCCCATTTGAAGATTTTCTTCCTATTTCACAATATCTATTATACATTTTGGTCGATATTTACACTTTTGGTTTCTCACACCAGAGAAAACGTGATATTTAAACATGTGTGTCCAATTTATTTCACTTAAGAGTATGGTCTCAAGGTATATGCACTTACCTAGAAATGTCTCAAGTTTATTCTTCTTTAAAGCAGAGTAGGTCCTGCCCACATCTTGGGTCATGGGTGCATCCCTCAAGAGCTTGATCAGCTGCCTGTAGACCCTGGAGAAGCAGCACGAGTCTCGCTGCCCTTGTGGTTCATGGCTGAGGCTCACATAGTTTTCATCAGTGGCCTGGAGACCCTGGTATTGAAGGCCACCACCACTGAGGTTGTGGTCTGAGCCGAGCACTCCACTGACTGTCTGGGGACCCTGGAGATGGTGGCCTACTGACTGCTGCCATCTTGGAATAAGTCTGACACCCAGGAAAACTAGGGTCCTTAGAGACCTTCACTTAGCTGTCTGGGAAGTGGGAGGCTTGGTGCTTAATTTCTGACATCCAGAATGATAAGAAGAAAGGGTAAAAGGCAATCTCAGAACTCAACCCCACCCAGAACAAGCCTGGGAGACATCAACATAGGAGATCTTGGAAGTCACATATCTGAAATCTCTGAAATGATTGCAACTGAAGTTAAGAAACAACTCCATCAGACTATAAAAGAAATCAGATCAGAAATAATCTACTGGGTAAAAAAAGAAATGACAATAATAATGAAAGAACTGCTCAGCACATCTAAAGAAGAGATATATAAAAAAACAGATGAGCACAAGAAAATGATGGCAACATTAAATGAACAATATAGTAAAGAACTAGAATACATGAAACAGATTCAAAGACATGTCCAGGAAATTGAAACTCCCATTGAAAGCTGGCAAAACCACTTGAATGAAGCTGAAGATAGACTTTCAGATCTTGAAGACAGCATTGCAGCTAATGATCATGAAAAGAAAGATCTCTTAAAAATAACAAGGAACTAGGAAATATCAATTCAACAGCTGCAAGACAATGCAAAGAGAAACAATGTAAGATTAATAGGTAGGAAATAGTAGGAGTCAACAGAAATGATATAAAAAGAATATTTGCAAAAGTAATAGCAGAAAATTTCCCAAGCATGGAAAAAGAATTTGAAATACAGTAAACGAGGCACATAGAACTCCAACTAGCCATGACTGAAGTAAAACTACACCCAGATATATAATAATCAAGATCTCAGAATTCAGCAAAAGAACAGAATATTAAAAACTGTTAGAGAAAAGAAACAGATTGCCTATAAAAGAAAGCCCATCAGAATCACAGCAGATTTCTCAACACAAACCATCAAATTAAGAGTTTGGAGTGAAGTATTCAAGGTCCTAAAATAAAATAATTTCCAACCCAAATTAATGTATCCTGCAAAATTATCCTTCAAATTTATTGGAGAAATAAAATATTTCCATGACAAAGAACAAATAAAGAGCTTTTTGAGCACCAAACAAACCCTACAAAGAGTACTAAAAGATATTCTAGAAAAAGCTAAAAATGACCACAATTTCATGAACAACAAAGGAAAGGATTCACCTAGCAGATTAAGCAATTAAATAGAGAGTAAAAGTAGGAAACCAACAGCAGGCACATAACATGACAAAGATAAGCCAACACTTTTTAGTTGTAACCATTAATGTAAATGGCTTCAATTCACCAATCAAAAGAAGCAGACTGGCAGAGTGGATCAAGAAAAAAAATCCAACAATATGTTGCATACAAGAAATACATTTAACTCAAAAGGATATTCATAGACTGAAAGTCAAGGAATGGAAAACAATCCTCCATGCAGCAGGAACCCAGGAAAAAGCAAGGGTAGTTATTCTATTTGTGGACAATGTGAGCTTCAAACCAAGAATGATCAAAAGAAATAAAGAAGGTCACTACATACTTGTTAGGGGAAATCTTCAAGAGGAAGAGGTACCATAAATATGTATGTACCAAGTTTTTGAGACAAACCTTAACAGACATGAAAAACCAAATAACTAAAACACTATTGTAATGGGGGGCCTTAACACCTCACTGACACAAACAGATAGGTCAACAGAACAAAAAATCAGCAAAGAAATAGCAGAACTGAACAAAACTTGTGAACAAATGGACATAGTAGATATTTACAGAGTGTTCCACCCCACAACACCAGAACACACATTCTTCTCAGCTGCACAAGGGACTTTCTTTTTTTTTGTTTGTTTGTTTTTTTTTTTGTTTTTGGTTTTTCTCCGGTACCAGGAACCGAACTCACGACCTTGCGCTTGCCAGGCAGGCGCTTTTGCCGCTGAGCTAAATCCCCAGCCCCACAAGGGACTTTCTCTAAAATGGACCACATAGTAGCCCATAGAACATGCTTAACTAAATGCAAAGGAATTGAAATTATCCCATGCATATTATCTGACCATAGTGCAATGAAATTGGAAGTTAATGGCAAAATGAACCACAAAAACTCCATAAACACATGGAGATTAAATAATAGCCTCCTGACCAACCAATGGGCCACAGATGAAATTAAAGAAGAAATTAAACAATATTTATAAGCAAAAAAACCCATGAATACAACTTATTGGAATCTATGGGATGCTCTGAAAGCAGTCCTCAGGGGGAAGTTTATAGCAGTGAACTCACATATCAGGAAAACAGAATGAGAACAAATAAATAGCCTAATGCTGCACCTCAAACTTTTAGAAAGAGAAGAACAAGTTAAGCCCAAAGCCCAAGGGAGGAAATTATAAAGATCAGGGCAGAAATAAATACAACTGAGACAAAGAAAACACTATAAAGAATTAATGAATCAAAGAGTTGGTTCTCTGAAAGATAAATAAAATTGATAAACCCCTAACCAACCTTATAAAAAATGGATAGAAAAACTCAAATTCATGCAATAAGGAATGAAAAAGGTGAAATCACTACAGATCCTATAGAAATTCAGGAGATAATCAATACTTACTTTGAAAATCTTTACTCCCATAGGATGGAAAACACAGAGGAAATGGACAGATTCCTAAATAAGTATAAATTACCAAAGTTGAATCAAGAAGATATAAAAATCCTAAATAATCCTAGATCAATTAATGAAATTGAAAACATGATTAAAAACCTACCAACAAAGAAAAGCCTAGGTCCTCATAGATTCACAGCTGAATTCTACAAGACATTCAGACAAGATTTAATGCCAATGCTACTCAAACTCTTTAATGAAATTGAAAAGGAAGCAATTCTCCCTAACTCATTTCTGGAGGCAAGTATTACACTGATACCAAAACTAGAGAAAGACCTAACAAAAAAGAGAACTACAGGCTAATCTTCCTATTGAACACAGATGCAAAGATACTCAATAAAATACTAGCAAGCAGAATTCAGCAAATCATCAAGAAGATAATATGCTATGATCAAGTAGGATTCATCCCAGACATGCAAGGATGGCTCAATATATGCAAATCAAACAATGTAATACACCATATCAGCAAAGCCAAAGACAAAAACCACATTCTCATCTCAATAGATGCAGAAAAAGCTTTTGACAAAGACCAACATGCATTCATGATAAAAACTCTACAGAAAATCAGAATAGATGGTTTTTACCTCAATCTGATAAAATCCGTCTATGACAATCCAACAGCCGTCATCATACTAAATGGATTAGAACTGAAAGCCTTCACTTTAAAAATCAGGAACAAGACAAGGACGTCCACTGTCACCACTCCCATTCAACACAGTTCTGGAAACATTAGCCAGAGCAATTAGACAAGAGAGATATATAAAAGGAATAAGAATAGGAAAGGAAGAAATGAAATTATCATTATTTGCAGATGACATGATACTTTACATGGAAGACCCCCAAAACCCCACCAGAAGGCTCCTAGAATTAATCAACAAATTCAGTAGCATAGCTGGATACAAAGTCAACACCCGAAAATCAATAGAATTCCTATACACAAACAAAAAACACACTGAGAGAGAAATTAAGGAAACCGTACCTTTCACAATAGCATCTAAAAAACTGAAATATTTAAGAATCAATCTAACAAAAGAAGCAAAAGATCTATACAGTGAAAACTACAGTACTCTGAAAAAAGTGATCAAAGAGGATTTCAGAAAATGGAAAGATATTCCTTGCTCATGGATAGGAAGAATCAACATTGTGAAAATGGCCGTACTCCCAAAATTGTTGTACAGATTCAATGCAATTCCAATGAAAATACCATTAGTATACCTTACAAATCTAGAGAAAACATTCCTAAAATTCGTCTGGAACCAGAAGAGACCTGGAATAGCAAAAGCAATCCTGGCAACAAGCCAGGTCCAGTGGCATCACAATCCCTGACTTGAAATTATAATAGAAAGCTACTGTGATAAAATCAACATGGTACTGGCAAATTACAGACCTGAAGATCAGTGGAACAGACTGGAAGATGCAATCACAATCACAAACACATTCAGCCACCTTATCTTTGACAAAGAGGCCAAACAAGTTCACCGGAAGAAAGATAGCCTCTTCAATAATGGTGCTGGAAATACTGGCTTGCCACATGCCGAAGGCTGAAACTAGACCCATGTTTATCAGCGTGTATCAAACTCAAGTCAAAATGGATCACAGATCTCAATATTAAAACAGAAACACTAAATCTACTGAAAAAGAAAGTAGGTAAAAGTCTTGAAGACATAAGGATAGGCACAGATTTCATGAACAGAAACCAAACTGCACAGGAAATACTTCAAAGAATCAACAACTGGGATCTCATCTTATTGAAAAGTTTTTGCACATCTAAAGAAATCACTAGCAGAGTAAAAAGAAAACCCACAAATTGGGAAAAAATTTTAGCCAATTGTCCCTTGGACAAAGGACTTCTATCTAGAACATAGAAAGAATTTTTAAAAATCAGCCTCCCAAATTCAAAGAACCCATCAGTGATATGCATCTGAAATGAATACACACTGCTCAGGTAAAGAAATACAAATGGCAAATAAATACATGAAAAAATGCTCAACATCATTGATCATTCGACAAATACAAATTAAAACAACACTGAGATTCCCTCTCATACCAGAAAGAATGGCTATCATTAAGAAATCAACCAATAACAAATGCTGGACAGGCTGTGGAGAAAAAGGAACCCTTCTCCACTGTTGGTGGGAGTGTGGACTGTTAAAACCACTGTGGAAATCAGTTTGGAGATTCCTCAGTAAACTAGGATTAGAGGTTCCATTTAACCCAGCTATTTCCCATTTGGGTATTTTTCCAGAAAAACTGAAAACATTGTACCACAGTGATATATGTGCACCCATGTTAATAGTGCAATTTGTACTAACTAAATCTTGGCAACAATCCAAATGCCCATCAACTGAGGAATGTTTAAAAAAAATTGTGGTATTTTTATATAATGGAATGTTACTCAGCTATAAAGAAAGAGAAGCTCAAGGATTTTATAAGTAAAGGGACACAACTAGAGTCCATACTCATAAATGAAATAAATCAAATTCACATGTGTAAACACTGCATTGTCTCACTAGTGTAAGAACCTGAAAGAGTGAATAAAATCTAAAAGTTACAATAGATATTGTGAAAGGGAAAAATGCTCAAGAGGAAAGAACAACTCAGATCAGGGAAAAACAAAGAAAGAAGATTTTATATA
>NW_004955421.1:23575292-23631273 GCF_000276665.1 Chinchilla lanigera | reverse complement strand
TATTGCTTTATTGGAAGGAACAGTTAAGATTTAATTGTTTTATCAACCTTACATGCCTATATTGGTTTATCTGAGTAACCAACTTGAAGATATCAATATGTAATATACCAACCATTGTTAATTTCCTATCAACTTGTCTGAAATTCTGTATTACTTGTATTGTTTATGTGTTATTTTGTAAATGTATGTGTGTTTGTAAATATCTTCATTCTTTTATCTTTAAAATAAAAAAAGAAAAAAGATAAAGCAGAAGAGCACTCCAGTGTACAAAAAGCAACATCTTGTTTATCCATTCATTGGTTGATGGCCATTTGGGCTGTTTCCAAGATTGAGCTGTTACATTCTTGCCTAAGGTCAAGTGGTGTGGGCAGACCAGAGCATGATTTTAGTTTATTAGATCATGTTGAATAGCACACTTTGGAGTCTATGTAATCTGCTGGTCTTTTCCCAGTGATTTCTCTGACTGTGTGCATTGCCCTATGGATTACTGAGTGTGTATTTTAATCTTCATCAGCAAAGGTGACTAAAATTGCCTTGAAAGGGCAAATACCACTGAATCTCATCATCTTCATTGTTCAGGACAGCTGCCTTTCTCCAGTCAACTCAATTTCTAAAAAATCTCTGGCTAATACAAACTTGGGTAATTCAAAGCCTATTTTGTGGTCGGTTTTTTGCATTTTAAATTGTGACAATTTACTGTTCAACTTAGAGAACTGTGTAAATAAATAACCATGTTAGTGTATTATTCTTCTGGATACTTTCTCATGGAAGCTATGGTTAGGATGCAAGGACAACTAATCATCCATTGTACCCTAGAAAAATGCATGATTTCACAAGATGAAGGCAGTAAATTGATTTAATATAAGCATGCTTCAAGAAGCCCCAAGAGAACAAAAATTCTCTTTTGTTCGACAATTCCTGCATCTTCTCTCAAAGCAAAGAGAGATCTCTATCCAAGAAGAGCAACAGCCATTAATCATTGCCATAATTTGAAATCTCCAAAGGCTTTGGTGGACTTTGTGAAATTTGTTTTGTTTGTATAAGGGACAGTCAAAGCATGTGAGCTGGACAGAATCTGAATATCTGTATTCCATCTAGTTTTGCTATGAAAGAGGAAAATAGATTTTCCCTTCCACACTGTGTGGGAGGGGAATTAGATACAAAGGGCTTGGAGGTCTATCAAGAAGATATTTCAAAATTTATCACATGCATACTCTTGGCCTAGGAATTTAGGAGTGAAGTTTAACCCCAGTAAACCATTAGATACTATATAAAGATGTGTAACTGAAAAGTTCATGAATTTTGTAAAACTTTAAAAACTTTTCAATAAAAATGAATATTGAATGATGATGTTGTACTGGTGATGTTATACTATGTGTTTAGAATTCGTTCCAGCAATGAAGTTGCCTGGAGAGGGTTAACTCACTGATTGGGTATGGTACAGCCATGGCTGTTCATCTCTTGAGCCAGTGGCCTATTCATCTAGCAAGAAGTTGGAGAACGCAATAGTCAGAGAGTAGACAAGGTTGGTTCCTGACCTAGTGGAGAAGAGCAGATGTGTGCAAAATATTAAGGGTAATCCAGCAGCGTTAGGAGGGACCCTGTCAGCAGTCTGTTAGAGGGACAGCTGGAATTTACAGGAAAGGTGAAAAACCTAAAAGAAAATGTGATTGTCTCTTACTTTGCATATGTTTAGTCTCTAACCTCAGTCCTACTTTGTCATTTTTTGAAATTTGTTTTTCTTTTAAAACCTTGTCCTTCTGCAATTAGCTTGGAATTTATAACCATATAACTTGGTCTTTAACTGTTCAGAAAACATTTCATATATTCTTCTGAAGAGCTGCATGGTTGTCTGCTGTTTCACCCATTAGCTAACTGAGGGTGGGCAAAGCATGACATGGGGTAGTATGATTTGAATATTGTCCCACAAAAACCCGCAGATTAAAAGCTTGCTCTTCAGCTTGTAGTGCTATGGGGGTTAAGAGGTGGGGCTGCTAGGAAGAAGTTAGGTTAGTGGGGGTGCACTTGGAAGGTGATATTGGGATCCTTTCTCTCTTCCTTTCTCTCTCGTAGCTTCTTGTCTGTCTTGTGATGAATAATCTTTCTCTGCTATGTGCACCTACCACGGTGTGCTGCCTCTCCACATGCCCAAAGCAACAGGGCTATCAGGACCAAAATCTCCAAAACGATGAGTGAAAACAAACCTTTCCTCTTTTTAAATTGATCACCTACTCAGGTGTTTTGTTATAGTAACAAAAACCGAGTAATGCATGAGTTAGGCTATTTCTATTTGCAGCTCTCTAACTGCAGGCCTCTCTTAATTTCTCCTCTGTGTTTGACAGGGATACAGTGAAGAAGGTGGTCTCTTGCTAAAGTTGTCTTTTAAAGCACCTCCCTGTGAAGTAAGATCTTGCTGATGTGTGAAAAAAACCCCATTAGAATATTAAGTTTGGATGTAAAACAATAAGAAGTTTGCCATTTATTTTTTCTTCATAAATCAAAAGCTTACTTGGTTATTTTACATATAATATCTGTGTGTGTGTGTGTGTGTGTGTGTGTGTGCATGCATATGCACATGTGTATATGTGTATGTGTAAATTTAGGAAGGCAATGATATGGAGTACAGACTTCTGTCCTTACCTATGCTAAGTGGGAAGTTTCTGAAAACCGTACAAGACAGGCACCTAGGTCAATGGGCCAACTCATATGTCTATTAGATGTTTGAAAGGATCATGAGAAATCCAACCTCAAAAAGTTGACCTCACAAAGGTACTTTTGGCACTTTTCCATATTTTCTTATCTTTTCTTCCAGAATGTGGAGAAATGCCAGTATTTCCTTCTCTTTCTGCCAGTAGAAAATACCAGTCTCTTGACTAGCTCAGTTTCCCTGCTATAGGGACATTTAAATCACCCTTCCTTTCCTATGTCTCTGCTTTGCTGTCTTGAGGTTCATCTGCTTTCTATTACTTATGCTATATGAAAGTGCTTTGAATTAATTAAAGATAAATGTGTAGCTTGGAAAGGATTGCACTGCTAGCAAGGGTCAGCATCTGGCTTTCCATGCAGACCTGAAGGGAGGTTCAGCAATCACCTTGTTTAATCCTTTATTTGGCAAATGAGCACACAAAGACTAGAAGGAGAATGTAGTTTACCTAAATCTGTACAGAATGGGATCCAGAAGCCAGCTTGGATCATCTGATTCCTACTCTGAGATGATTCTACAAAAAATGTGTTGATTGAATCCATGAACCTGTTTAGAAAGGTTGAGATGCACCAGGTTTCCATATGATTGGCCAGTCAACTGGCAAACGTGTATTAAGCTTCTTCCACCTCTGTTGGGCCTTGGGAATGGGAAGTGACTATGACTGCTATGGCACATTGTAGATTGTACTGTCCTTTGGGGAACATGAAGATGAGTGAATGTTTACCAGTATGTTCAGTGCTGAGAAGAGAAGGCAGGGTGTTAAGAACATGTAACAGGAGTCAACCTAAATATTGCAGGACCTTCCATTCCTATTTTCCTGAAGTCTCCTGTTTAGATGAGAGCTGTCTGTTAATTTTCTGGGGAATACAGCCATTTGCTAGGAAGTGTGCTGGAGACTGCATGTGCATTGTCTGTTATGGGGCCCTTGTGCTAGGACTGCTCCGCACATTTGGTAGAAGAAACTCAGGTTAAGACACTAAATGATTTGCTTAGGGTCACATAGATATAAGAGGTAAAAAGAGAAAACAGGAAACAGTCATGCTGTACACTGGGGGAATAGAGCCTGTTTACAGTGCCTGGAGAGGAGGAATATGCTCTTCCTGGAACCTGAGGTCACATCTCCCTTGGAGATGCAGGCACAATGGCAAGATAGGTAAAGTGTGTCTTCTGAAGTTCTGAACTCTGCATGCAACACCTCAAGTGCTTAATGAAATAGTTACTTTTGGAACACAATGTCCCCACCCTGCTTCTCCTGCTCTGTCTGCTTCTGACCTTCTCCCCATTTCGCTAAGTTGCCGCTTCCTTCCATGATAATGGCCGGGCACTAAGAAGGAATATCTAAGATCAAGAGCTGGGTGACTTGGGAAGAGGAGTCACTGATACTTTCTATGAAGCTCTGGAGTTGGCAGCTACCTACTGTTATCACTGCATTGGCTTTAGTAAATGCTGACAGCCATTTCAAACACGAAAGATAAGACTCTTAACAAATGTGATGGGGAGGATTCACATTTTCAAGAGAGTCTAACATAAAACTCAAAGAGGCAAACACTTTATCTGGCCCTCCCTCCTCTCTTTTCCAGAGACTACTTGAGGTAACCTCTCTCTTACTTTGCCTTTGGTATTATTCTCGCCCAGTGGCATTTATTTCTGATAGGTAACATTTGTTGAGCACTCACCACATGATATCTGCAAGGCTTTTTCATAGCACAATTACCCCCAGAAAAAAAGTGGAAGGGAGATTAGTGCATTTTTATTTTCCAACAGTACATTACACAGCACTGTAGAAATGATAAAACAAATAAATGCAAAGGGTCTGGCTTCCTGCTGCTAATTCTTGCTCTACATAAGATAAGAAGCTAAGTTGTCTCCATGGAGCTGAGTGCCCTTGGGATTCAGTCAGTCAAATGGGTGTGGACAGTGGTTGCTGATAACGGAGAAGAGTCTTTCTGTTTGCTTGTGCTTTGCAATGTTTTTATGTACATGAAATTCATGTCAAAAAATTCAGCATTTTACAGTGCACATCGTTATGCTTCTCACATCATTAAGTGTACACTAAAGCTGTTTTTTTTTTGTTGTTTGTTTGTTTTTTCTCCGGTACTGGGAACCGAACTCACGACCTTGCGCTTGCCAGGCAGGCGCTTTTGCCGCTGAGCTAAATCCCCAGCCCTTAAAGCTGTTTTTAATATATCCACAGTGTTGTGTGATCATTGCTGAGGACATAGTTCCTGAAGGAGAACACTAAGCGCTGTACCTTGGGTACTTTGGAATGTGGCAAAACACCCAAAGTTACTTAAAGTTGAAAGGCAATGTGGGGGCTAACTTAGTGTCTCCAGGTGGGGAGGGATTTCTGGGGGGGCTTTTAAAACCACGCTGAAATAAAGCTCTGTTAAAGAAGGCAATAGATTTGTCAATGAATTTAAATGCCAGGTAGAATTATTCAATTAGGATTGTTATGTTAAAGCCAATTTTATCAACTGATAGTCTTATGCTTTCTGAGGCATGTGAGTCTAAGAACAGGTGGATGGCATTTGCCAGATGGCATTTGCCAGAATTGGCATGCAGAGACCTGGCTTTTTTGACCCTGGGCAAGGCTCTTGACTTCTTTGAGTATTTTTTACCATTTGCAAAATAAAGATAATAATTGTGTTGAGAGATGGTCAGGCAGTTAGAAATAATGATGATAAAAATTCTAGGACACAGTGGCACTCAATAAATATCAACAGTAACTCAAAGTGTGCCTCAACTATAGTACGTGCTCAGTAAAATTGCTCCTGGCCTCCCTGTGTCCTAGGAGCTCATGTAATGAAGAAACAAACAAGAATAAAGTTTCATAAGGGGTGGGAACACACCAGCTGTCGTGATTGTTATTGTTACTGGCAATAAACATTTCTCCTGAGCCTTAAGTGTACAGTTCTACCCAATAAACAAAATTAAACTCAAACTAATAATGCCTTCTTGGGAATGCAATTGCTCATGTCTTGACATTGCTGATTGTAATGCATGAAACATTTCCATAATAAGAAGCACTTTATGGGCATCTAGCTTATGAAACAGAACATTAATTTGTATTGTTTATAAGAGCACTTAGGTTAAAGGGAGACAAATTGTATTGAATCATGGCCAACCCATTTCCCACCCTTGACTGCCGTTGAAGACTGGATCTAAACAGACTGGCCTTCCAAGCATGGAGGGGGACTTGAGTTTCCCTTCATTTTATGTGAGGAGGCTGAAATTATTTCCAGCTTCTTTTTAGCCATAGATACAGTGTGATGTTAGGTGCCCTGTCAAATAAAGTAGCTACACTCTTGTTAGGAAATAAACAGATGGCCACTAGAAAAATTGAAAAATGATGTGAGAATGAAATCACCTGGGTCTTCAGCAATCTGAGCCTTGGTTTTTTAAATCTCTAAATTGGCAGAAGTCATATTTCCTGTGTTATTTCAAGGCAATTCTGAGTATAATTTTTTAAAGTACGTGTGTAGAGAATACGTACTTCGTAATTTATAACTGTCACATCAATGTTGTGCTTACTGCTGTTATTTCTGGGGTTCCCAGTCGATGACTCCTTTTAGCTTGTGTGACAAAGAATTAAACTGAATAGGTTTTCATCTGCATAGACTCGGGTAGTATGAGAAAGGACAGTTGATACTTTAAAAAATAATTCCCAGTTCCCCAGAAGCTTGAGAGATGTCCTGAATTATTATACAAGGAAATTTTCCTGTAAAGTGTGTTTGTGTGTGTGTGTGTGTGTGTGTGTGTGTGTGTGTGTATTCAGGGAAAAAAGGAAGAACATGATTGAATGACTATTTGAGAAATATATTTAATGATGTTTAGCAAATCATGGCGATTTACTGGGTCTTGTGGGTAACACTGGCGGCTTGAAGTGTGAATGCAACCAATAAACTTTCCCAGGTTGTGGGTCAGGGAGGCAAAATGCAAAAACTAGGATTAGTAAATCACTTAATCTCACAGCCTTCTCTCTTATGTATAAAATGAGCTCTACAGTCCATTTAGCTCTAAATGTTCACACTCCAAAGATTCTGTAATTAGAGAGACTGCTACACAATTGATTCTGATCTATAATCCTTACTCCTGTAAAAGCCACATACATACCAGGATATTTTCAGATGTACTTGTTAATAAAGAAAAATCTTCTAAAAGTGGCTTAAATAATTAGGGCATTTACTTTCCAATGTGACTTAAAATCAACTCAGACAGTTCTCAGGTTGCTTCCATAGCCTGTTGGTGTCCTAAGGACCTAAACTTATGCTGTCTTTTTGGGCTTTCCATCCTTGGAGAATGGTTTGGACTTCCTCAGTCCAAGACTTGGTGTTGATTAGCACAGACTTCACATATAGATGTGACTATTCTGTCCAAAAAGATATATAACATTTCTTCTATTACTTTTTAAATGAAGCAATGAAACCTTTGTTAGAAGTTCACTCATGTGAACTTTCCTCCAGTTCATTGGCTGAGTTGGGTCACCATGACCTAGCTGCAAGGGAAGCAGTGAGCCTGAGAAAGTATCTGGTATTTTCAGCTTCTGTAGGAGGAAGTGGGTTCTACTGTCAAGGAAGTTAGGAGCTGGATATATATAGCTATAGGATATGCAGTCAAAATTATTTGTCACAAGTGGGAACTAAATCTAAAATTCTTATAGCCATGTGACAATCGCTGAGACAATGGTTTTATTGAATAGAAGTTACTGTATTATAAAATCATTTTGTTGGGAATGTCATTCTGTTAGTGACACAGACATTGAAATGGTTATATTCCAATTGCTGTTATAAACTCTGGATAGTGACACCCTCTAAGACATTTTTCTCTTGACCTGGATAACTATTCAATAACTATCTGTTTTAAAATTTTTTTAAAAAAAATTAGATCTCAACAATTGATTGTATTCATTTAAAAATTTTAACCCCATAATCAACCCTGTAAGTCTCTTGTCCTCCTGACCATCCAATCCTCAACTTATGGAATCTGTACTGGTTACTGTGGCCCAGGGGAGTGGGTTAGTGAGACAGGTATGATTTAATTTTTCATACTATCACATCTACCCCCCTAGCCCTCTGCTGGTAGGGCTTGGAAAAGAACAGGAAAGGAAGGGAAAGAAATACTGCTTTAGATGGACACCCAAAGTGAGACAGGACCGCTTTTTCTCTTGTCTTTTTTTCCTTATCTACCTGCTTGTCACTAGACTCAGCAGGGATGGATATGGTTTCCATAGGCCTTGCTGCTGAGAGGGGTCCAGTCCCAAGGTGTCCTGGAACACTATTAATTCCCTTGGGAAGTAGCTATGTATTTAGCTAACAACCTTCTAGCTCATTGACTCCATGCAAAGGAGATCTCCTGTAAGCTTGTAGCCCCCAGGTTCATCTTTCCTGTATAGCCCATTGCTAAGCCCACACAACTGGGCAAGATGCAAGTTCTTACCTCTTTGAAATGGTGCATTGGTTTCTATGGGAGCTGAAACGCATTTCCACAGACGTATTGGTATAAAGAAATGTAGATTTATTATCTGATGATTCTGGGGTCATAGGTCTGAAATGGGCCTTACAAAGCTGAAATCAACATGTCAGCATGATTGCTTCTTTCTATGGACTCCAGCGGGGAAAAATGTGTTCTTCACCTTTTTCAGCATCCAGAGGCATCCCTTGGTTTAGTACCATGTCACTCTAACCTCCACTTCAGGTTGGAGCTTTCTTGCTCTGTGCACTGCCTTCATGACTGTCATCTCTATACTTCATCACCCATGCCACTCACAGCATGACCATGGGACTAGGAGCCTAGTCTGTGGGCTGAAAATAACAAGCAACAAGGTACTGAATATATCAGTATTTCTTTTTTTTCTTAAAATATAGTCAACATTTACAATTGAGTCTTGTAGGATCCCTTATTTTTCACTTAGGGAACGGTTTCTTCAGACACAGGGCAATTCTTACAGAAGTTATTTCTTTTCTGGTTCCCAGTCCTCCTCTTGTTTTTATTTAATGTCCAGGAAAACATAACAAGGAAACCATATGGAGACCTGTCCACATTGAAATATCATCATCGTTGTCGTTGTCATCATATCTTTTTCATTTATACTTGTCAATTCTTTGTCCTTTTCCTAGAATTTAAAAAATGTTACAGGAAAGCTCACCAGAGGATATTATTTTATCTCACAGACCTGAAGGGAAGATGCAGATCCATGTGAATGAAAATATAAACTGATCTCATAAACTAGGGTCCATTTTTTCCTTTCTTGACAATTCTAATTATTTGCTTAAACTAACATCTCCTTCCTTCTTCTGGGGTCCTCCATACATCAGTGAATGACAATGTGCTTGAATTTCCATGAGCACATTCAAATGTTACACCTTTGAGGCTCAGACGCTATTTTTATATGCTGATAGCTATAAGCAAAGCACAGGGATTACTTAAGCTAACAAGTGTTGATCCATCCTAATAGAAATGTAAACAGAACTTGAATTCATCATTTGCTAATGGTTCTTCCCTGATACATTCATCAGCCTGCGTTCCATCTTTTGCCCTGATAAATACACTGTATTGCTTTATGACCTCTCCTCTGAGTGTTAATAGAAGAGCGGCATTATGGCTCCCATTACACAGAGACATAATAGAATGAAGGATTTCCTGGAGATCACATTTTCCTATCGCTGTGTAGGTCTTCTAGCGGGATTAATGCCAGTTCCCTCTGCACCGCACCCTGCAGCCCAAACCTTTTCCTGTTACTCTCAATTTCCTCTTGCATTCAGAATGCACCCTAAGTTCATATGAATATGTTTTGAATTGGAAAAACAGCATTCTCTTCTAAATGGGTGCTCTTGATGTCAACGAAGAGAAATGGACAAACCAACTGGCAAGGTGACGTCCTCTACCTACACTGCTTTGTAGCCAAGAGAGAGTAAAGCTCACTAGCTCTGAGTATTAATCGACGCAATTGCAAAAGCATAGATATTTGTCCAGGGGAAGCTCAGTCTAACACCTGGTTTAATGTTTTGGTTTTCCTTTCTTTGCCGTCTGATTTTGTTGTAAGCAGCTATTTTCTAGAGCTGGAACAGCACAGTACCACGGCCAGGATCCTGGCAACAGGAATGTATTTTCTCTCATGATCAGGGAGATGAGGAGACAAAGACCAAGTTGTTAGCAAGACTGCTTTCTCCTGAGGCCTCTCCTCTTCTAGTAGATGGAATTTTCTCCCTGTGTGCTCATGTAGCCTCCCCTCTCTGTGTGTAAAGACAGTCAGATTGGATCAAGATCTACTCTAATTATCTTATTTTATCTTAATTACCTCTTTAAAGACTCTCCAAATACAGTTACACTATGAGCTGCTGGGGGTTAAGATGATAACATGATAATGAGGTAGATATAGTTCAGCCCATAACAGTGGAGGTGGTATGTGTTTATCCAGAGGGTTACAGGGGTTAGAGGTGTTTTTGAAAGGAAGAGGAATTATATAAGCTACGTAGCAGAGTGGGAGGGTTAGGCACTTTGCTCTGTCTACCAAGTGAGTGCTTGTGGCTGCCACGTTCCTGGAAATAAAGGGAGCTTCAGGAGAGATACATTTGGTGTAAAGTTTTTAACTTCCTAGTCAGTTAATGCAGGGAATATATATTGTCAGAGTTTTAGGACACCAGATAAACAGGATTCACGGTGTTATTTTCCACGATTTCCGTTGCCACCAGTTACCCGTGGTCTGGCAATATAGAGTGGGAAATTGCAAAAACAAGCATTTCTGAGGTTGTAGACTACATGTCAAAGTCCGAGTAGGGTGATGACATCTCTCCTTGCTCCTCTCCTTTCTGCCTGGGATGCAAAATATCCCTTTGTCCAACATCTTCATGCTGTGTACGTTACCTTCCCATTTGTTACTTGGTAGCCATTCTGGTTATGAAAGCAACTGTCACTGTATTGTAGCTATTATTTTCAAGTAGCCTTTGCTGCACTTACTCAGGACCCTAAAGCATGAGAGTAATGACACTGGCAGTTCAGATTGCCAAGGAAAATCACTAAAGTTATCCTTTCGCTGAAAAAGTGAAAGTTCTTGACTCCGTAAGGAAAGAAAACAGTTACATGTTGAGGTTAGGATCCACATTACAAAACAAATCTTTCATCTATAAAACTGTGAAGAGAGACAAAAAATTGTGCTAGGTTTGCTCTTGTACTTCAGATTGCAAGTGTTACTGCTGCAGTGCATGATGTGTGCTTAGTTAAGATAGAAAAGGTGTTAAATTCGAGGACTTGGCATTATTTACTGTTTCAGGCATCCTCTGGAGGTCTTTAACATACCACTTCTGCATAAGGGGGGCTACTGTATATGCCCTAAAATGGCAGCAAGTAGCCGCTCTGATTGGCAGGTACTAAATATTTTCAGTGTAGAGAAGATGAGAAGAAAGTGAGCAGAGTTTTGGGTCCTGGTCCTATGTGATGCTTAAACAGTGGGTGGGAAGAGTGGTTACTGAGTGACTGTTCTGAGAGGGAGATGGGCTCTTTGATCTCTGTGAGGTTGGAGTGGCTGAAGAGAGAACATATAAGCAAGAAAGGTAAAGACAATAGGAGACAGAAGAGCAAAAAGTAAGTGACAGACAATAACTAACTTCTGGATTACAGAACATTGCCTAGACTCTCGTCGGATTAGCTATCATCTTTCTGTTTCAATTACCCACTTCCATTTCTGGAAGAGTTTTTCTTCTCCAACTGCCATAAAAAATAAAAATCTGCAAGAGTGTGGGTTGAGTGACCTCCTTAGAAATGGGTACTGGCTTGCTCTTGTTTAGATGGTTGTTATTCAGCAAAGTAAAGAATCTCAAGTGACTATGTAATTAAGCTCCCCCTCATGCTCATCTCTGAGGTCTGATGTGTTGAGAGGCTGTTGGATCCCGCACTGTGCCTCACGTGTACTTGTATGCCAGGCTGCGTTATGGAATCGTAGCTCAACTTAGCCAGTAATAAAGAGTGTAAGAGGAGCACGCTGTCAGTGAATGGAAGAAGTAAACCCCAGGCGAAGTCTTAGAGTTGGGGGCCATTGCAAAGCACACTATCCTTTCTCACCCTCTCTCCTTCCTGCCGCGGAATATTCTCATGTGGATTGAATGGCTACTTAGGGACCTGAATGGTTAACTGAAGCCAAGTTGCGCTATTCAACCACTTTTGCCCTGTGAGTTTAATTTGTACAAATACAGGCCCAACTGCAAATGACGGAGCCCACAGAATCCTTGGTTTCTGGTCCCAGCTACTGAGGGAGAGAAGAGAGTCTGACACAATCTCCGTTCCTGGATTCTCATACTAAATCCAATGGCTGATGAAAAGAGAAGACAGGGGAAGTTAGTGTTTAAATCATTGGAATTCTGCCTGGAGTGTGTTTGCCTTTCTTTAAAATTTCAAATATTCAGATTCTCCTGGCACGGGTCTATGAGGAGTGGCTTTAAACTGGAGGAGGTGAAAGAAAAAAAAAGGCGTCCCAGAGTGAGCAGGAAAACAACGCATCTGTTTATGTGCCGCGTTACTTCCCCTCCCCCACGTAGACCACAGTCTTGCAGTAACTGATTTTTTTCTGGGGAAAGATTTTTCTGGCTTTTTTTTTTTAAAGGGAATGACAAACAACATTTACTAAAGAAAAAAAAGGATGCTTGTGTCCTTACCACAAAATAACAGCGCTGTAGATCACACTAACTGAAGGCTCCACATCTTATAAACACAACACACTGCATTGCTCTGCGCTGAGTCATTACGTTTTGCTACAGAGAGCAGCAGGCTCTGAATATATTAATGATTCATGCTTGCCTTGGCAGAGCATAATGTATACTAATCATACAGAACCAGGGTACAAGAGCACTTTCGATGCATTTGTCCAGTTAATAGTTTGACTTAATCTGATATTTCATAGGGTCACTGACCTTTTCATTGTAGGTAATGTACAGACGAAAATGTACAGCTAACACCCTGATGAATCAACGGAAGACTTCCTGGTTACCAAGCAACCTGCTACTTAGGCTTTACCTCTGCATAATCTGCCAATACTTCTGCTTCGTTCAGCTGATGAACTTAAGTACAGCCCTGTGAGCTTGAGCGTGTGCGTGCACGCGCGTGCATGTGCGTGCATGCATACATGCGCACACATATATGAGTAAATGTGTGTGCGTGTGTGTTGAGGAAGGGAGACACACAAGCACAAAGTAGCTCATTTATGCTGCTTTTTATAGGCATTAAGCTCCCATCATAAACAACCAAGCCAGAGTTAATACTCAATAAACAGTATGGTTTATAAGCAATTAGGGATCCAAATCTCAAAATAAGACAGTTCAGCAGAATGAGAGCATCTACTCTAACCATGCCTAGTAAGATATGTGGCTTGTTAAAAGTGTCATAATTCTCCTTTAAAAAGCAATTAACAGTTTGGTATATTTGGTTCTGCCAAGCACAGGGCTTCTTAATCAAATGTGAACAAAATCAAAGAGCCACTTCTCGGCTTTACATAACGGACAGTCGCCTGCCCAGAAAGCACAGCTGAAAATGAAAGGATGAATTGATGTTCTCTCCCATTTGTTTATCAACCTGAGAGTCCATTGAAGACATCAAGATGAGTCAAATAAATGTGTTTTGTCAGGTTTTCAAAGGGAGCCAGTCGGCTACTCTATTTTGCCAATGTCTGTGTATTTCTTAGTAACTTTGAAGGTTGAAAAAAAATCTCTATGTTTTAGCCCCTTCTTTACATAGTGGCAGGTGATGGGGAAAACAACACATATTTGCTCTGTTTTGGCTGTAAGACAATCAGCACAAATATCCAGTCCTTATTCTCTGTAGCTCAGGGGCATCACTACATCTTGCTGGCATCTGTTTTGAAGTATTTTATCATAGGGTTCCAGTGCACACTTGCTGGTTTTCTTTACCACTGTATGGGAGGCTAATGAGCCCTATTTTTAAATACAGCTTTAAATAATGTAAGCTTCCAGCACTGCACAAGATGACGGCAGGCTGGACAGAGACTGATGCGTTTCCTTTCTCAGGGGTTTACCACCCAGACAGATTTATACTCAGCTACATGTTTCCTTTTAAAGCACCTTGAAATGAGTGTACAGGAGATCAATACTATTGACCTCCTAAAATCACTTATCAGACTCTCTTATTTGAAAATTGGATAAATTTTTTAGTTAAGAATGGAGAAAAATGTGCCGAGAGGGAGAGAAATTTACTGTATGCTTAGGTCTTTGAAAAATGTTAGATTAAACACCACATTAAAAACTTGATTTGTCTTTCTTCCTCTCTCACTAGCTTTGGGCATTTTAGGATATTGTTACAGGAAACTATCTGCTAAGATTCCTGCATTTTATGATGTTATCCATTTCTATCCAGCTGAGTATGTGGGTAAGAGAACATAAATGCATTTATACTTGTCAGTGTGACTGTCCCCAATTTCATCTGTAAAACAACCAAACTGAAGTAGATAATCTCTAGTGTTTTCTCTCCAGCAATGTGCCATTCAGAAAATCCCTAAACTCTGAGAAATTTTTGTAATGTACATGTAGTTTTAGGAAATAAAAATCAACATAAAAAAGCAATAATTTAGGAAAATTCTAGGGATTTCTTCAACAGACAAATGTAAATATTCAGATTGACAACAAAACCCCAAATGAACCTAATTCTAGCAAAACTTTTAAGAAAAATTTTTGGGAGATTACATTAGTTCTCATTGCTGGGAGTAGAACTTACCAAGTACAGGCTGAAAAAGTTCTATTTCCTAAGTGGGGATATTTAGAAAGCCATCAAGCCAATTTTATACCAATCTCCATCAAGATCTGTGCAAATAGTCCTCAACCAAAGGATATTTGCCTATTTTATGTATTTCATGAGCAGTTCTTCCTGCATGTTCTATATGCCTGACATTGTTTGGTGATTCTGATTTCTCTTTCCCTCACTTTGTCCAACTCTATTGTACACATTTCCCAGTTCTGCACATGGATGGCGAGGACCAACTCTAGATTTAGCAGGTGAGCTTGCTAGGAGATGATACAAGAATTATTGATTCATGCCAAATTATTGAATGAATCAATTATTGATTCATGCCAAAGTTCCTCTCTCTTTAGCAGAGTCAAAGCAGTAGCCTGAGTTTGAAGAACATCTGGGACTCTGGAATTCTTTCCATAGCATGGAGTACAGGATACACAGAGCTCTCGTGACTGAGCCTATCTCTGTGGAATCAGTTCCACGGGCACAAATGGATTTCCTTGGCAGCAAGCAGTGGCAAAGGGGCTTCCATTAAGCCATGCCCACTAGCTGCAATCATGTGACTCAGATCCTTACACTAGACAAAGCCAACACATACTGAGTGGTTTCTGAAGTTCAGGGTGAGAAAGCTAGCCAGAGTAAGGGTGGTTTTCCTTCTGAGTTATGTCGACCCTAGGGGATTGGATTCATGTAGAAGTTAGGACTAATAAAAGGGGATGGGCTATGGCCAAATTCAAACCACACTTAATTTCTGTAGGATTTTTGCTAAGACCTTCTTTTCAGAAAACATAGGGTACAGGTATTCAATTCCTGTGTACCCCCAAGTTTCATTTCCTTAGAGCTAGTTTAGTCACAGCAGCGCTGCATTCTCGTGTGGGTGACTGGCAAGATTTATCCAAGAGAGAAGCACAGTAAATATCGACTTTGGCAATGCAGAGGTCAATATTTACCTCAGGGGATGATAAATCCTGATATTCACGGAAACATGAAGTCAATATTTTGAGGGTGGCGTCAGACACATCCTAAATGTGCTCTCCAGTAGCTGGGAATATTTGTCTAATGAGTAGATGTTTCTTGAGCTTTGCTATTTACGTTAATATGTTATGGTAATGTCTTAAAAAATGGAGCGACCGAGAGGTTGGGGAAATAGCATTGCTGCTTTTTATTTTAACGTAAAGATACTGCTACCCTTATGAAACACATCTGTCTTTTTATTTTTGAATGATTGTTTAATTCCTGGGCTAGTCATTTCCTCACCCATGTGACCACGGAGAAGACGTAACACTCTTTCATCCTCTCAGCTGCTGCACGCTGGGAAAACAGGAGGGAACAGCCCTGAACGGATTCACATCTGCCATGATGGAGCCTCTCATAGCTCAGCTGTGATGCCTATTTTATTCTCACAAGCAGAGGTGTACATTTACTCATCAATTTCCCATCCACTTCCTTTAACTGTAGCTTTCCTTCCCCTGGTTAATTTCTAAGCCATTGAATAAAAAGCAATGTCAGAGAGAGTTTGTTAAAAGAAACCTTCCCCCGCTGGGCCCCTCTTTTGTTGCTGTTTTTGAAAGAGTGATGCTCGACTTCTTCTTTTGGCATCAACAGATACTGATCTGCTCAGGGTTGTTTAAGGGCCAGTACCGTGGATGCAGCACAGACAATAGCTGTAGTGGACAGTACTCACAGTCCAGAGCGGGTGCCTGGATGCTTGCAACTGTCAGAGTGTTTTAGACTCTCTGGGAGGCAGTGTCTCCTTCCTCCAAGTGATTACCTTTGTGTCCATACATGTCCTTTTCTATTGTGTCATACTTCACAATTGCGGAGAAGGTTTCAAAAGCAAATACAACCCTGTGACAAACTCATATTCAGCAGAAATGACTGAGACCCTCTTTTCTGTCTTGAGAACAGGTGTGCATAGAGGAGAGGTAAAGAGAACCCTTGCATTGGCCCCTGCAGGTAGACGGTGAGACAGAGCTCTTGGCGGGAAAGGTACAGGATGGCTATGCCAGAAATGCCAAGATGTGTTTCACTAGAGTAACTGCAAGCACAGTCTGCACCATTATGATGTGTCAGCAACTGTTTAAATACTTCATTTGGATCACTAGCCCATTGCACTGATTGGGGGATGGAGGCAGAGGAGGTGAGTAATACATGCAGGTAGGCAAGGAATTAGGATTCAAGCCTATGCCGTCTGCCAGTTTGATTCCTGGCTTTATTGCAACTTCCAGGCTTCTTTCCTTCTCTTCCTCCTTCCTGTGGCTTACACTCATGCTTCACATGGGTCACACTGGTGAAGGACATGACCACTTCTCACTTTACTTTTTTCTTTTAACATATGAGCCCAGTCTAATACCTCGGCTATAAACATGGGTTACTTTGCAATTAGCCCCGGGTAGGCAAAAGTCACAGGGAGAACCCTCGAGCTGAGCTAGCCCCCAGACTCCTACCAGAAACCCCACCACACTAGGGGATTCCCTTGCCTGTTGGATTTGGGGAGTTCTCAGTAGGATGTGCCATCCTGGCATTGCTCTTTAACGGGTGCAGGAAAGAGAATGGGGAGATAGTAGGTAGTCAAAGAGGACTGATTCAACTCCTGAAAGATACATGAACATCTTCTCATGCAGCTGTTAAGTTCAAATTTCCAGTTCTGAATTCCTGATTTTGAATTTTGCTCTCTCCCATTCCTCCCACATGGTATTATCTTCTCAGGAGGGAGTCCCTTTGCAGGGGACTCTTCTCAGGAGGAGCCTTCACAAAGCACTCATCCTCTGCAATGACCCGGGTAATTCCAGGGCCTCCTTCCAAATCAGTGTGTAAGCTCAGACCGTCAAACACAAGTGAGAGAGTTCTCAGCACTGTGAGAGTGGCACGGAGGGCAGGGCTGCTAACAAGGGGGTCACAGAGGAAAATGTAAGGTTGGGAATCCTGCACCAGACAACCCCAGGACATGCTGTGATGTTCCAGTTACCATTTGGGACAAATTTAAAAGTCATTTGTTAAGATTTCTAGGGCTGAGTCTCACCTACCCTAGGGTACTTGTGGTGCTGACTTGCTGCTATGCTGTTCAGTGTACAGAATGGTAAAGTGTTCCTACAGATACCACACCTGTTCTATGAATACAGAGAAAGCAGGTATAAAAAAGTAAAAAGGAAGTTGCGAGCCAAGTGTCAATAGATGGAAGAATGGACAAAGAAAAGTGGTAGCACTAAGCAAAAGTCTGGGATAATAATCAGACTTAAAAAGGAAGGAATTCCTATAACATGCTTTGAAAGGGACAAAAATTGTAGGGACATGATACTTGGTGAAGTAAGACAGTCATGAGAAGACGAACGCTGTGTGGCTCTACTTATATGGAGCACCTAGGTCAGGCAAGTTCCTAGAGACAGAAATGACAGTGGTGGTTACCAGCAGTTAGGTGTGGAGGGAGACAGGCTTTACTGGGTACAGAACTTCAGTCGTGCAGGATGAGAAACTTCTGGAGATCTGCTCCCCACCAATGGGAATTTACTAAAACACTACAGTTTGAGATGGGTCAGTATGGTAGATTTTAGGTTATATGTTTTTACTATAACAAAAGCTAGTAGAGGGAGGGGAAAGGAAGTGGAGGAGGAAGGGATGAATAAAGACTTAAGATGTTGTATGTGCATATACTGTGTCTTATGTAACTCCCCATGAGGAACGCAAACGTTATGTATCACAAAGGCGCACTAATGAAAATTTAAAAAACCATAAGTTTGAAGTTCACTTTTCATTGAGAAAATTAACATTAAGATACAAAACAAAGGGAGTGAAGCATGGGTAGGGAAGGAAAGGGTTTAAAGAATGGTTTTGACACCACTGAGGTCATGCTGGGTACAACAGTTGGAGGATGAGCTTTCTGGGTTCTAGATTTTTCCCAAGTAAAGGAATGAAATTATAAGAGCAATGAACCCGTTTTCTTTAAAACCTCAAGGATGGAGAACCTTGTGGGATGACTTTGTGAGCACTTCCTCCTAAGGGAACTCGGCCTGAGGAAGCCTCCTGCAGGTTCTCCTTCCTTGCAGCCCCAACCCAGGGGTTATTATCATCATTGCATATATAGAGATCAGGAAATTAAGGGCCAGAGAATGAGGTTAAGTAACTTGCTACCCAGCTGGTGACTCCAGGCCCACCTCCAAATGCAAGTTATTCATCACCATTATTTACGGCACCATTAACTGCCCCTTGAAAGGTTAACTTTGATTAATCGCACTCGTTGGGCATGCCCATTTGTTCCACCGCTTCAAGGCCATCTATTCTGCTATCAGCCGGTGTTCATTTCTCAACCTTATTAACAAGAATACAATAAGAGACTTCACTGAATGCCTCGAAGAAATAAAGATACACCAAGCGTCTGACATAGCCTGGAATGACTAATTCCTAGTAATCTCATATAACTATTTCCAATCACCTGGTGAGAACTCTCTTCTAGAATTAATTTAGAGCACACCGAACTTACTTGTTTATCCTCCCTAAAACTCACCTTTGCCTCTTTTTAAAGGCTGGAGTAGCATTTTCTACAATGTGTCTTCTGCCCCTAACCATTCTCTTACTAATTATGCCAGTGCTTCTGAGACCAATCCTGTTAGCTTATTTCCTAACGCAAGTTTTCTCAGGTAGGTGCTTGGTGATCTGCAGTCTGTGAAAGAGTGTAGCATGTACATTTTCTCCTATATTGGAGCTTCTTGTGTTAAAAAAGTATTTCCTCCTTTTCCTATGTGAAAAGAAAAAAAAGAACAGAGAAAAATTGGGAGTTAAGTATTCTTCCTCTTTGTCACTAATTGACAATATATTAATTTTCTTAAGTGATGATCTTATATTTGTGGTCAGTTTTATTCCACAACATTTATTATTTTAAAAATATGTCACTTTAATCTTTGTTCTTTGCAGTTTCCATGGACTTTCATTCCTCTGGCCCATAGTTGCTTAGACAATTTTGTCAGAAGTTGGTGCTGCCCTGTTTGTCCTTAGCGAAGGGGTTGTGTGTGAACTGCTGTCATGTCTTCCACATTCTCAGCAGTGATGCTGTTAGCAAGGGAAGTCAAGAGTTGCTAAGCTCCAGGATGAGTAACGTCAGTATGGGATAGCAGCAGTCTGATGGCTGAAGGCTTCTAGTCACTGTTCAGTATCTTTGTGTTAGTTTTTGAGTCTAGATTTGGAGAGCTTCTGTGTTCTCCAGCTGCTGAGGTGATTGTTCCTAGCCAATTACCCTAACTGGATCTTGGGTTGGGAAAGTAGCTCAGTGGTAGAGTGTTTACCCAGCATGTGCAGAACCCTGGATCTGACTCTAAGCACTGCAAAGGAAACACAACAAAACCAAACCAACTTAACTGGATTTTCTTAGCTGTCATTTTTGGCTTGGCCATTACCTTCTGATCAGTGGAGTCCTTGACTAAAAATAGTAGGGACCTGATGGACCTAATACTGATTAGTCATCATATGGGAACTGTGAAATATTAAAGTATCAGACTGTAGGCCTTGGAGTACTGAGTATTTTAGAACTTAACTACAGTGCTATTATGCAGACAGATGGAAGTCTTAGGGGTAATAAATCCTAATCAACTAGTAGTCATCTGGCCCTTTGTAAATCTCCTGAAGTGTTAATACACATATAAGCAGAGAAATTAATACTGCTCTCAAACTTAGACACTTATAAAATCTTTGGAGGAAAAAAACTAAGAAACCCAAATATTAGTTCTAGCAAAGGAGTAAACATAGAAAGAGAAATCACAGGAATGTTTATTTGACACAGCAGGTGCAAACTCTTGCCTGAAATGCTGAGAAGAAGAGTTCATTGCTTCCAGATGATTATCCAGAAGGAGGCACTGCCACATGATTTGTATTATGATTATTTTTCATTCCATTAGTAAATTATCATGCTTGATTTATTGATAAAACCTATATCATGATAAATCTGTTGCAAATTCACTAGGTTATAAATAAACTAATAATTAGTATTATAATAAAGTGTGGCACAATTTCATAAGGTAGTCATTCTTACACCACTTCAAAACTAAATTCATATGTGAACACAGTGAAGAAATCAAATATTCGTGGCTCTGAAAGGCTCATGTTGAGAAGCAGCTTGTTTTAGGCTGGGCTTCCCCGGAAGCAGACCCTGAAACCAAGACAGAGGGCTGATGGGTTCTTTGGGCTCTAAGTGGTTCCAGGGAGCGCTGGCAGGGGCGTGGGAAAGGAGACGATTCAGGGAGCATTAATGAGCAGGATAAGGCAGTGTGCATCTAGGGCCTAGCCCATCACACAGCCCTGGAGATGACACAGGACATCAAAGTTGACCCACCCTAGGAACGAGCAATTTGGGGTGTCCATTGTCCAGCTCCACTCCTCCTTCATGTGAGGGTGTCTGGGAGTGGACATCACCACCAGCTTTTCTATCTCAAGCACAGGGTGAGCCCCGAACAAAGCATGTACAGGGCAGGGGAGGCTGAGAGGACATAGGCCGTCACTGATGGCCTCTGAGATAGAGCCGAACCCACCATCATCTCCTCCATTCCCGTCCTTCCCAGAGGGGGCCATTTTCAGTTTTTTAATTTTTCTGCTATTTGCCTCAGTGTGTCTAAATCATATATTTATTAATTCTGTTATTTATTAATTTATCAATTTTAGATAAAAGCAATCAACTTATTGCTATGGCTTGTATGTAGATGTCCCCCCAAAGGCGCATGTGCTCGTAGGTGGGGCTTTTTGGAGCTGGCTGGATGTAGGTGTGTGGCACTATGTCAGCCCACTGATTAGTACAGCATAGTTCTGGGTATGGACAATAAGAAGGGCCCCCTAAGTGTAGGCGGCACAACCCAGAAGGCTGGTAGCTTGGAAGAGATAAAGGGAAAGGGAGGCTTGCTACTTGCTTGGCCTGCCATAGAAGGTTTCTCCCCTGTGATGCCCCTCTGCCATGCCACCCTGCTTTGGAGCCAGCCAATTATGGATCGCAGCTCTACAACTGTGAGCTAAAGGAAACCTTTTGTCCTTTAGCTGTGGGTGTTGGGTATCGTGTCTTAGCAAAGAGAAAAGTAACCCAGACACATTTTCTCTTTTAATTTTAGGATTCATCTCTCTTACACCACCACTTGCTCTACTTTTGTTTTCGCCTTTTGCATTTTCTCAGTAGTGTCATATATCAAATTTGGGCTACATCAATCATTTAAATAACACTATGTGATGAGTTGTACTAATGGGTCAAGTGGTATAATTTTATCCTATTTTCTATCTTACGCTACATTAGAATTAATTACTGCTTTACTTTGGCTTAGTTTTATACTCACTGGTCAGTAACTCTTTCCAGATGTTCTAACACATCTGGCATCTGCCTACTAATAGTCTTGTTGAATGCTCAGACAGTTCCAAACAATCCTTCAGTCCCATCCACCCCTCCCCATCCCCAATTCTTCAATTCAAGTTTACATCCTAAGTGTGGCACACAGCTCAATCCCTGAGACCTCCTTGGGCTCCTGTTCCCTCTACCCCATGCTTTTCTATGTTCAGTCCCCTGGTTGAGATGGTTGAGGTGGACTACATCCTTTCTGAGAAAGTTTGAGTGCCAGGTACATACCTTGGAGCCATCTGGTGTCTCCACAGAGGACTCCTTGGCTTGATTGCCGGTGTCTGGGAGCAGTAAGAGTGTCCCGCACTGAAGTTCAAGGTGGAATTTTCACATAATCTTTCTGTTTTCAGCTTTGTGTCTCATACTGCTTATTTCAGTCTGCCTTGTGCTGCTCTAACAGAATACCACAGACTGGGTAAATTACAAGTGATAGAGGTTCATTCAACTCACAGTTCTGGAGGCTCGGGCAGCCAAGATTGAGGAGCTACATCTGGCGAGGAACTTCCTGCTTTGTCCTAATACGGCACAAGCACAAGTGAGCATGCGTGAGACAGAAGGAATGAAATCAGAACAGACTCATCCTTTCTATCAGGAAGCTGCTCGTGTGATCACCAACATACTTTCATGAGAAGAGACCTAATCACTCCTGAGAGACCCCACCTCCTTTTTTTTCCTTTTGTCCACAGCATGTGTTGATTTCAGCAGCAGCAGAAGACAATGTGGAAAACAATAGAACTTTCCCTTGAAACTGGGCAGTGGTGAGAAGTGCCAGCTATGACCAGAGTCTATCACTTGTCCAGTCTCTGAAGGCAGAGAATCGTCTTCTTTGAAGATATTTGACAACAGTTCCTAAAAGAAACTCATGCTTTTAAGGCACTGCGCTTTGATATTCTGGAACTATTTCAGCTGGTGGATGAGCTGGTTGATGCATTCACCCAGACAGCCAGGTAAGTCCATCTCCTTAAGGAAGCCCACCCTGGTCCTGGTAGCGTGCTGGGCCACAGAGAAGTGGAAAGGGCGCAAGAAGAAGGCGATCTAGAAATGCGCCCCTGCGAAGGCGATTTTGTGAATGAGATCTTCCAGGCAAATAACATCAACCTTGCCCAGGTGCTCCTCAATCACAGATCACAGTGCTGTCCATCAGAGCGAAGGTCTTATTCTTGAGCTTGGCCTGTCTACGTTTCAAAATGAGTTCCCAGATGGACTTCAGATTTGGAAATCCCCAGGTCACATGAGGCTCCAGTATCAGCAAGATTCTGAGGTTTCGTAGAGTGGCTTTAACAAAGACACCCCTGAACAACTTCTTCAGATGACATCTTGCAATGGTTTTCTGTACTAGTAAACTCACCTCAGTACTTTGGAAGCAGACAGCCAAGGCCAAGGAATGTTCATCAGCTGCTCCCTAAGTTTCATTTCTAGCGGGTTCATGTGCACGTTGTCACTCTGCTGTCACCAGGAATTATGAAGGAAAGATTCCAGTTGCTTGAATTTGATCTCTTTTACTTTCTTCTCCTTCTTTGCCAAAAGTGCCTGCTTTGTCTGGGTGGCTTTGAGGGCTTGATAAGCCTTCTTCTTTTCCAGGAGATTTTCTGGAACCAAGGGGATCTTTTCTACTTGCTCTTCCTCCGCCATCTTTCCAGCATTAATGGCAACTCCCACCTCTTAAATCTGTTGTAATGGCAATTAAATTTCAACATGAGTTTTGGAGGAGACATTCAAACCAGGACAGTGCTATGTCCTTTGCCTAATGTCCTCAAATGCAGAACATTGTAGGTGAAATTTATTCAGAGAGTATTTCCCTGCTTTTTGCTAGTGGGTGAGGATGCATATTCAGCTAATTGCAGGAGTAGTGTGAATAATATTAAGAGGTGTCCAGTGATGAGGGACAAACTTCAAGCAAAACCTACCACTTTCAGCTGTGTGCTTAACTTCAATCTTTCCTCTTTAAACGATACCTGTCCATACTTTTGTAAAAAAATGTGTCATTCTCATAATTATGTCCCAAATTGCAGGCATCTCTCTTTACTGCTAAGCTCTCTTCCACACCTGTATCCATCCTGTCTTCCAGTAATGTACCAATATTTCTTGTTGCCTGTCACGCCTGTGCATAGTTCCCTTTCCCCCACGAGTTGCTATCTTTATCACTGTGCTCCTTCCGGTTCAGTGGGGGCAGGTTGAGTCAAGGAGAGAGAAAATGCGATCAGCTGTGTGCGTTGAAGCGTGGTCTTCCCATACAACTAGAGCATGTCTAAACAAGAGATAACTACTCTGTTTTGGGTTAGTTTTAACTATAAGAGTAGATTATTCAGCAAGAGTTATTTTGAGCCTATAAATTAAAAAGAGAGGACTGTATTCCTTTTATAAGAAGAGGGTAACCGAGTGATAAAACTAGAACTCTTGCAGTATGACTTCATCTGCACACAGGATGCCCCACACCTTTCCTGTCACTTTTGACCATGCAACACCCCAGCACAACTGCTATGACTCCCTATGTGCTTATTGCATATGATTTTTATGGCTTTGCCTATATTCTGGGGCTTCACCCAGGTGTGTATCTCCTCACATCTCTATGTCTTATTTCCCACTACTGATGTACTCTGATGCAATATTGATTATATCCTCACTGGCCACCCCATGGGTCCTGGTTGACACAGACCCCATTGAAGAGAGCAGACATCTTGTACAAATTTAGCTCCCTGTCAAGGTTCCTCAAAAGATTTAACATGGAACTATCATAGTAGAGCAATCCTACTTCTGGGTATACATCCAACAGGAATGAAAAGCGGATCTCAAAGAGACAGTTGCACACCCACGTTTACTGAAGCACTGCTAACCGTAGTCAAGAAGTAGAAGCAAGCTAAACATCTATTGAAGGAGGAATGGGTAAAGAAACTTGATATTTTACACAATGGTCATTATTCAGCTTTAAAGTATGAAATCCTGGTACATCCCACAACATAGATATCTTGAGGACATTTGCAAAGTAAAATAGACACAAAAGGACAAATAGTGCATGAGTCCATTTAGAAGAGGTAGCTAGCATAGTCTAAATTCGAAGTCAGAAGGTAGGTAGAATGGTCGCTGCCAGGGGCTGAGTAGGGGGAATGAAAGTTGCTTGTTTGATGGACACAGAGTTTCAGTTTTGCAAGATGAAAACATTCTGGAGAGCTACTGTTTAAAAAAAAGTGCATATACTTGACACTACTGTACACTTAAAAAAGGTTAGGTTGGTAAATTTCAGTGTATGTGTGTGTTTTTTTTAAATCATACTTTAGAAAACATTTTGTTTAACCATCCTCCCAACTAGAGCTCTAGAGCAGGTTATCTTTCTGACCCACTCCTGCCTCTGACATTCTTTCTCTTCAAACTCATATTACTCTCATATTTTCGACATCTTTGTACAGCATTCTCTTGGTTTCATCACTAATATTACATATGTGTAGATATTTTTCCTTGGACAGATGTCAAGCACTTCTAGAGCAGGTATCTATCGTTCCCCATGAGTTTGAAATCTGCACAATGACTACTCAAATTTGAAAATGCTCTTGTTACATGATAATCTTAGATGAATTGAATCAGGTCAATAGTGATTATTCTTTCTGATTGCCTTTTGTTTTTTGAGTATTGCAATGTTTACTGATAGATACAAGTATATGAAATTGGGACATGAGCATAACGTGCTAAATTAGGTAGACTTATTTTCAATATTACATTAAGACGGTCCCATTCCAATTTACATCACTTGTTTCACATCCACACATACCACTTGAAGGGTATTAACAGTTTCTCAAACTGATCAGTTTTGTGCAAGTCAACTGTGTTTCATTTAAAAAGATTTAAGCTTCAGCTATGTTAGTATTTCAGCCTGTGACAGCTATAACAATTTTTTATGTAGCAAATTGTTTTAGGAACAGATTTTCTCCTTCTACTCTTCTATATATCTCTAAGGTCCCTTTGCGTTTATTATAATTTTTCATATACTTAAACATATCTGGATATTTCTGTATATGCACCCATTTAAAAATGAACCACTGGAGCTTCAGGAAACTTTTGACATTAATTGAATTAAATGATGTTTTTCCAAACTTTGCTCTTTTGGCTGTCTTGTGAACCATCTCATTCTGAAAAGAAATAATTTCCATTCAGAAGTGAGGCACTGACATTTTCTTGACCAAGACACCTTTAATAATTTATTATCAACAAATACTTCAGTGTTGTTGAACTTAAGAACCAGACAATTTATATATATATATATATATATATATGGATTTAATCATTTATTATTTTGTGCCATTTCTGAGAGGATAAAAAGACTTAAAGTCACAGCATGAGCATATGTATATTTAATATTTTTAGGGTACACCGCTTTAAAAATCAGTATTTGTTCTTCAGAAAAATAGGATTATGTAAGAGCTGATTGGCTGATACAAAGAAAAATAATCTTCTCTTTGGGATTGCACAGCAACAAAATGGTGCAAATTCCACGTAATTTGGGGTGGTGGTAGATGAAGGTTTCTTGCTCAAGGCTAGGCTTCACACTGAAACCAGGAGAACTGCTGTCTTCTTATAAATTTTATTTTACACTTTTCATCAACTGGAGATAGAAACTTTGGTTTGACAACATAACCACCAGGAGATAATGAGGGTAATCTCTGTGCCCCGCGACCCAGAAATCCAATGAATAAACATAGACAAAATATTTCAATATTGAGCTTTCACTCTCAGTTACTAAACTAACTTTCTGATTTATATTTTTATGGGCTATAAGTAGGTTAATGTCTATCACTCCTGGAAGATTTCAAGACTTCATTTTGTTTGTTTGTTTGTTTGGCCTTAAGGTGTGAAATCTCCAGTTCTAGGCATCATCCCTGAACCCAGTTACCTTATAGATCACATTAAGACACAGCAAGACATTATGAAAAAAAGAAAATTAGAAGAACAATGGAAAAGCCATGTGAGCAATGATAAGCACTTGAAGCAGTATAGGAGAGACAGAATGGGGCCAAGGTGGTGGGCACATGGATGCAGACATTTCTGTTATCAATCAGAGCTGCTTATCAATGGCAGGAGCTGTGGACAGACTGAGAGAGGAGGCTCAGGATCAGAAGCATCTAAGCCAGGTCTTTTATGTATGTGATACCTTGAGAATTTATTGACACTGCTTTTCGTGGTACTGGGGATTGAACCCAGGGCCTTTACACTGATCCACAGTCCTAGCCCTGTTTTATTTTGGGATAGGATCTTCCTAAGTTGATCAGTTGCCCAGGCTGGACTCAAGCTTATGTCCTCCTGGCTCTGCCTCTCAGAGTGCTGGGCTCTTAGGGATGTACCACCAGGCCTGGCCCCTCTTGGCATTCATGTGTGGTTCATTCTATTTTATAGATGGAGTAAACATAGTCAAAGATCCATTACAAACACCAGGCCACTCCTTGACTTCCCTATTTAGATAAATATTAGATATCTTGATGTAGTTATATCTGACATAATGTTGATATATTTACATCTTTATTACATCTTGATATAATATTTAACTATTATAACAATAATCAATTCTCCTTCATAGGATTTTTAGGAAGATTAAACATACATGAAGCAACCCATAGAACGCTTGGTATAATGTCCAAAAGCTGTTTGTTCCTTATGTCATATTTACATCTTCCACTGTAGCAGAAGATACCGCCCCAGCTAGTATACTCCAGTTTGTCAGTTGCCCAGGCAGTATTTCAGTTACAGTTCCTGCTCTTGTGTTTCTTCTAAACGGCTGGCCACTGTGACGCACACGGTGAGAATGCGTTGTCCCCAGTTGGCAAGCCATTCTGCCTGTGTACTTCCTGCTTGCCTTTTCTATGTAAGCCCTAGAGCACCAGAGATCAGGGCCTGATACTTTGGGAATGATCCCAATTAGTGCCCATTGACGTAAAACAAATCTGCCTCCAAATTGTGGGTGTCATTTCGGTGTTTCTGCTTGACTTGGCACTATGTCCATGCAGAATGTCAACTTTCGGCACACTGACTGTATGTGACCACTACTGGCCGTCTCATCAATGAGAAAATGCAAATTAATTAGTCTGAATGGAGGCCTAAGCATAGCCACCTTTAAATCTCTCAAAGTGGTTCTGATGTGTAGCTCAATGGTAAAACACCAACTTTGGGTAGAGTGTGTGAATCTAAGGTCTTTGCCTATAGGCTAATACATAATCTCTGGCCTGTGTGTCAAAACTCTCAGACTTTCATGCAGCAGAGCATCTTCTGCCTCTTTTACCCATCCTTCCATCCAAGGATGGTGTGGAACAGTAAGTTCAAAAGCCAAAAATTATAAATGAAGAAAAATAAAAATAATGGCTAAAGAATAGTTCATTTTTCTTCAAACTCATTTTCACTATGAAAGTGCTGCCAACCTCAAGGGCATTAATAAAATAAACCTCAAATTTTCATTAATCTCTTCTTGACAGCTTCTTAATACTTGCTGTGGTATTTATGAAACAGTAAGAACTTATTTTGGGATGACAACTTTCTCTGTCCTGAATGTGTTAAAAAAAAAAAAAAAAAAAAACCCTGAAGTATATCGAGAAAAAAAAATCCTTATAGCATTTGAAAAATGAGCAAATTATATCATTGGTTAAATTTTCTTACAAATGTGGAATTTATTGCTAATCTTGATCAGATGAATATCAACATTGTCCAGGATTATTATTACCCAGAGAACTTTTGGAATTTATTGGGGTCCTTAGTAAATTGGGTTTAATCCACATCGATGTCAGAGGTCTGGGTTAAAAATTAAATACACAGACAATAATTTTGTTATCTTATTCAGTGTCACATGAAGGTTCTCTTAAGGTAGTGAACTTGATCTAATTTAGATCAAAGAAAATGCAGCATCATAACTGTTCAATGTGCAGAAACTAAAATCGAACAATCAGGTGGGCACTAAACCGTTGCACAAATATGTTTTTGGAGTTCTGATTCACTTGTTCATGTTCTGCTGCCTGGAGAGTGCCTCCTTACATGCGGATTATGAGCTTTTTCTAAGCTTCTGTGTGTTTTTCCAACACTGTAACAGCTGAGAGTACTAAGAAACAAAGAAACATATGTGCACCTCCTCATACAAGGTGACATACGCGGAGTCTGAAAAGCTGAAGTTTGGATTCCATTACACAAAGTTTGTACAGCAATGGGTTTGTAAATTGGTTATAGGGCTTTGTGAAACCTGGGAAACACAGGTGTATCTTTATCTTAGCTTTCCAAACAATCTGTCGTGCTTATAAGACTTTCTCCATTTTCTTTGTAGCCCAGAAGCTGATTTTCCCATTTATATTCATCCTGTGTTTATCAAGCAGTGACTTCAGCTTCTACTGACGCTGTCATTCCTGGTCATGAAAAATAAAACATTAATTGTCTTCTTTTCTGTTCCACCTGGAATATCATAGGCTGAACTGACGTGTTAGTACCATCCGCCCTTGGAATCTCTGCTTGGCTCCATTCCCTCATTATCATCAGGAGGGAGTGAGGTGTTAGATACTTCACAGGCTGACTCCAAGAAGCACCTGAAAAGATTCTAATTTGAATAGTCTGCTTAAACCCACTCTTTTCATCTCCAAGAGGTGAAATAAAGAGCCATGGCAGCACTGATTTTGTAACCATCACCAGGAGAGGATGATACTGAAAATCTGAGTTTATTCAGCATCGTCCCTTAGACCTTTGAAGCCCCTGAATGTAAATATGACTAGTGAGCCAGTGTTCAGAGGGACAGATGGAGAAGGCCGTGTGAACAAAGGCAGGGCTCAAGGTTAGGCAGCAGCTAAAAGGGAGCACTGAGAACAGCAAGCTTTCATCCAAAGAGCAAGCACAGAGTACACTTGGCTTACGATGTGATTTAGCTCCTAAAACAAATCCAAGGATTTGACTTTTCTCCAGTCTCTGTAGTTAAATTTGGAGAAAACACTTCACCTTAGAAACAGTATATCTAGAACCAAAGGAAATCAATTTACAATTTAGACCATAAAAAAAAGGATGTTCGCCATTTTAACTGACATTGCCAGTTGCCATAAAGGCTAAGTCCATGGCTCTGAGTATGGGAGATGCTAGTTGTTTCTTGTTTCCTCTTTTTCCCTGATTGCTCCTGCTTTAGCATGGAGGAGACCATCCTGTTGGGGTTCATATGGAGTCTTGGGCCTGGATGCTTAAGCAACCAGAGAAGGAGTCTGAAGCCATTGGTTGCTATGCAAACCGCAAGGAAAGCAGAGACAAGTGAATTCTCTGGTGAACATCCTTTGGGGATGCTGGTCGAGGGCAATGGAAATTCCACAGACCGAAGCAGCTCTGTGGTGAGGACTCCTCCCCGAGACAAGTGCTTCACACTGAACAACTCTGATTCGTACCAGGATCAGCAACATCACCAAGATGTTTTTCATGCTCAGTAGCTAAAGTCAACCAACCAACCAGCCCACCTACCAAGCAACGGAAAACTCCTTTGCCAAGGGAGGAACATGGTTGTCTGTGGATCTCAGAAGCATCCCAGGAGACAGTGGCCCTCTCTCTTCACTCGCTTTTGAATAGTCTGCTTAACCTTAGGGACTCAGGAGAACCAAGGAAACACTTCTTTGGTAATTTTTTTAAAATGTACCTCTTTCTGTTTTCTTGACCATTCTCCCTTTTGATCCTTTCCCTGACTCATTCTCTTTCTCTCTCTCTCTCTCCTCTGAAGGTATAGTTCTAATTCTGCCTCTCCATTCCTTCCCCTCTCCTTAGGGTCTTAGAGCTGAAGCCAGTAGCAGAGCATCCAGTTGTGAGGAAATCTGACATTGGGTGAGTTACTCAACCTCTGTGTGCCTCAATTTCCTAGTCTGAAAATCTGGATGGTTATAGAACCTATACAATAGGCCGCTGTGGTACTAAGTGTGATCCTATTTATGAAGTGCTAAGGACAGGGCTTGGCATATAATAACAGGCATTATCACCATTGTCACTATCATACTTATTATTAGGCCTTGGGTCTCTATTTTGTGCCAGACATCATATTTGGCATTGAGGACACATGGAAGAACAAGATGGGAACACTCCCTGTCCTCCTAGTTTACAAACGATTATCTGTGTGAGAAGAGTTTAGTGTATACTTGGGCCCAGAAGTGTATTTTCTTCAATAGCAAATAAGAAAAGGCCACTTCATCTCTTTTCTTCTGGAAAAATATTAAATGCTGGAAGCACAAATCTTCTCGTGAGCTCTCGGGTGCTGTGGCACTATGCTGTCCTACACTTGGGGACCCTGATGGAAGCCGCTGAAGGAAAATGCTCAGCAGGCCGTCCCTAGGGCCTCTAAATCCAGACTGTTTGCTGAGCCTTGTGGCTCTTTGCAGGTTCATAAGGCTACTGTTATGGTTGTCATAAAAGTCTCTCCAAAAAGCTTATGTTTTTAGAGAATGGGATTTTGCAAGGTAATTAGGCTGTGAGAACTTTAACTTCTCCAGTGGGTGAATAATTTGATGGTGAGCATGAGATGACAATTTGATGATGCTGTATTACAGTTACTGGGAGGTAATGGAGACAGGAGGCGGGGATGAACCGAGGAGAGTGTATCAGGGGGTGTGATCTTGGGGCCTCTATCTGGTCCCCCTCCTCTCTGCCTCTTTCCCCTTTTCATTGCTTCTGGGCTGCCAGGAGGTGAGCAGCTTCCTCTGCCACGCCCTTTCACCGCGATGCTCTGCTTTGCCACAGGCTTAAGGCAGTGAGGGCAGCCAGGCTCTGAAACTGTGAACGGAAACCTCCTTTAAACTGTGTATGTCAGGTGTTTTGCCACAGTGCTGGACAGTTTTGACCAACACGGCTACCAACTTTGTCACAGATGTACTCTGTCGGGGCACAGGTAGAACAGTCAAAAAGAAACCCTGACTTCTGAGGCTATCATCTAGCAAGAGCATCTACACGACTGTCACTTAGCTTGTTCTCTGCACGTACACTCTGCTGACTTTCACAATGCCCTGAGCAGTAAGTACTGTTACTGCTATTATATACAAGGTGCTACTGGCTGGGTGAGGGTTACTGGGCCAGTTACAGTGCTAAGGAATGGGGAGATGGTTCTAAACACAGGTCTGAGTGACTTTGACCCTGTGTGGGCCTCACTGCACTGTGTTAGTTTTAGAAAACATTTTAGATGAGCGGGTCTTCAGGAAAATTCACTTCTGAGCAGGCTTGTCTTCTGAGCTCCAGGCCCACCTGTGTTCAGGCTACTTGAATGAGGATCTAGTTAGAATGATAACTCTCAGGAGCCAGCAGGGAGACTTACACATGACCAGTGTCATCACTGTTTAAAAATCTGTGCTGTAACAGAGAACTTAGCAAAGCCTCAAAGCCTGTGCATGCAGGTACACTCACCAACACACACAGACATACATGCACACACTCGACACACATGCACATACACATATGCACATGCACATTTACATATGGATAAACATACAGTCTTGGGGAGACAGGAAACTCCCCCTTGAGGATGTGTGAACACATTATTGGAAATAGAAGGCAAGGGAGGAGGGTCAGCTGGTCCTCAGACACAGGCAGCTGACACCAGTGTTGGCCCCTGCAGAATGGATGTGGGCCCCAAAGTAACCAGGCTGACCCCTTATGGGCGTTTGTCTTTCCAGGGTGGGTTTCTGCTGCCTCTCTCTTGACCTAGTGCTGTGCTCTGTCAGCACCTGCTGCAGCCCCTCTAGTTTCTGGCTGCAGTGGATTCCTGGATTCTCTGATGGCTTAAAATCCTCCCCAGGCAGCCTCTATGGAGGATCACTGGTTTACAGAGAAGATTACAAAGATTAGATCATATGCACTCCTAATATGTCCTAGGTCACACTTTAAAATTCTCACTGATACAATTTTCTCCTGGAGGAACTCAGTATCTGCGCTCAAAAGATAAGGGCAATTTAGTGCAGTGAAGCATCTAGCTGTGTATAACACAGGGAGAGTGAAATTTTCTAGACTGGGAGACCCTACTCCTTCCTATAAAGCACCTTTTGTCCCACAGAGTATGAGCTGTCTGTCACACCTCAGCAGGTAGAAACCTAGCAGGGGTGTTTGCTCAGGGGTAATCTGTGTCTGTAGATTCTGTCTGAACTGGGGCTTTCTTCAACTCTACAGGGAAAAAGACAGAAGCTGTGTGCATTAGCGATCATATTTTGGTAGTCCTGAATGCATATTTAGAATGAAAAGCAAATGGTAGGAATGAGCCAGGCAGTCAACTCTTAGCCAGAAGGCTTTGAAATAATTTTTTAAAGCACAAAGCCTTACCTCTCACTTCCTTTCAGACCCACATTTGTCTGATGACACAACTAAAAAGAAGCTGGTCTTGGGCAATTACACTCAGTTGAATAGTGTTTCCCCCCCCAAATTCAGGCCCATCTGGAGCCTCCGAATGTGGCCTTATTTGGAAGTAAAGTCTTTGCAGATGTAATAAGATGAAGTAAGGTGGACCTTAGTCCAGTGACTAATGTTCTTGTAAGAAAAGAAGGGATACAGAGGAAGCAGAAACAGAGATTGGAGTTGTGCACCTACAGGCCAAAAAATGCTGAGAGCCGTTGGCAGCCACCTGAAGCTAGGAGAGAGGCATGACAGATTTATCCTCACAGCCCTTTGAAAGAACTTGATTTTGGATTTCTGGCCTCCAGAACTACAAGAAGACCAACTTCTGTTGTCTTAAAGTACTCACTTGGTGGTAATTTGTCACAGCAGTCTTGACCTAGAAATTGAACACACTAACTGACCAGGAATGTTGATGGGCTTATGCTTCTAACAAATGTCTGCAGATTTTAACATAGTGTGGGTGTTTTAATTATCAATACTAGAATAGAGTTAGACTCAGGGAAGAACAGGTGGACATAGAATGGAGAAGAGTGAGAGAAAAAGAAATCAAAACAGACAGCGAAGAAGGTCAAGAACCATAGAGGAGTAGGATGGGTTGGGAAGAGCACATTCCTCATGGAAGGAGAGGAGGAAAGACACTTCCACAACTCAGAGGAGATCTATTGACATTCATCTAGTGCCTACTAGGGGAGGACACTTGATGCACTAAACCTGTTGAATACTTCCTTCTTCCCTACAAGGTCATGCTAGTCAGATTTTTATTGTTGGGACCAAATACTGAGAAAAAACAACTTACAAGGGGTTGGTTTATTTTGGCTTTCAGTTTCAGAGGTTTGAGTCCATGATCACTTGGTTCCATCGAGTCCAGGTCTGTGGTGAGGCAGAAACATCATAGCACAAGGGTGTGGTTGGGGAAAGCTGCTCACCTCATGGCAGACAGGAAGTAGCCAGGGTGAAAGAGCCAGAGAGGAAGGGGCCAGGGGCCAGATGTACTGTAGAAGTCATGCTCCCTGTGCCATGTTCCTCCACCTACGGAGAGACCCTTCAGCTACCAGGTTATCAGTGGATCCACTGAAGTCAGTGCCTTTATGACCCAATCACCCCTCTAGACGCCATCTTCAGATATTGCTGCACTAAGGATCAAACCTGCAAGCTGTGAGTCTTTTGGGGGCACTTCATATTTAAACCACGACAGAGGTAGATACGGTCATTACCCAATTCCTGTAGGTGAAGTACAAAGAGACCAAGCAATCCATGGTCCCACAGCGAGTGATGGACAGGGCCAGGACCCAATGGGCAGCCGACCTCAGAGCTCTTTGCTGAGCAGTGTGCTCGCTGGCCAGCGTCTTTACAGTGGATACCTGGTTCATGAGCACCTTTCACCACCAGTTCATATGACTCAAGCTTCCTGCTTTCTCTTCCAGGAAAATGATGTCCATGTGCTAGGGCATCTCTGCTGAATCTGGGGCAGAAGTGTGACCACCCCAAGGCGCCATCCCAATGGGGAACACCTTTTCTCATTATCACCCCCCCATCTGTGCTATTCATAAGCGTGGCTTCTGTGACTTCCAGCCTGTTTTGAGAAGCAGAAGCTCTGTCGAGTTAAAATGGTAGTGATTATGATTACAGTGCTGTTGACAATGAAAATGACCAAGAAAGTAATGAACCATCTGTGAAATACATTTTCCACAGGACCAACTCCCTGGACTCTTGTACTCTGGCATATTGAGATGGTTCTTTTGCTGCTTCAATAAATGATTTCTTTTGTAAGGGAAAAATCCCCAGTGTGAGGCACTATCACCAGTAATCATTTCTCAGGTCTGCACCAGACAGAGCAAGTGAGGAGACAAAGCATATACAAGTGAGCCCAAGGTAGAAGGCAAGGAGTAGAAAGCTGTTGGCTGTCTTGCTTCCACTCTTCGGGATGATTCTTTTGCATGTCAGGAATAGTCACTTTAGAACTTCAGTTAGTTTATGGAGAGTAGCATACTTTTTTTCTTTTACCTTTGAGCTGCTAGAACCATGCTGAGGAGTGTTATGGTTTAGAGTTGGAGTGTCCCCCTAAAGCTTCATGTGTTTGGAAGGTGACTGGATCATGGTGGGGGTGCTATACTCATCAGTGGATTAGTCAGTTGTTGAGTTCATAGCTGAGTTGCTGTTAGGGGTGGGTGCCTGCAGACATGACCTGGAAATGTACATCTTCCCCCCTGGTTCCTCCCTTCTCTGTCTGCTGCCATGGTACAAGCAGCTTTCCTCTGATATTTCCACCTCCCACCATGCCATTTCTGCCTTGGAGCCAACTGACCAGGGACTGTAACTGCGAACCAATGTAAACATCCCTCTTTTAAGTGGTGGGTGTCCGGGTATTTTCTCACTGAGGGTCAAGCTCTTATCATGTGAATTGAGTGGGGGTAGAGATAGGATATTCAGTCCATAATGGAGGAATTATCAAGAGCCTGAGCTCCCAAGGACAGGAAGTAGAACAGATGGTATCACAGGTTAAAAGATGTAGAATGTGGAGTGGGGCAAAATAGGAATTGTACCTGTTCCAGAATGGTGTGGAGGGTCAGTTCTTCAACACTCTTATCATGCAAGTGGTATTTCTTTTATCAATGTGTCCAAGGGACTGTGAGGGATTCCTTGTCAAACTCGATGATAAAAAGAATCCAGTATCTCTGTAAGAGGATGTTTTAAAGGGATTGCTGTCAGGGAACTGGAAAGTTCCTGTGTAATGTAAATGAATAATTGTCATCTGTCCGCATCAAAATATGAGAAAGCGATAAAGATGACTGAAGCCCTCCTCCGGCAGCTTTCAGCACTGCTTCCAAATCCAGAAATCCTTTTCTACAGCCGCCTGCTTGAGCTTCAGAAACGGGGAGTCTTTTAAAATCAGTGCAGCCACATGAACTGTGCTAAAAGGAGCACATTATCCGGGCACGTATTGTGTGCCGTGCCCTTCCGGGGAAGGACACGAAGAGAACAAATGATTCATCAACAGATTTCAGGCAATTTGGTCTGCCTCAGACAGCCTGAAAAGAAAATATTGCAAACCAAAAGGGAAAATGAGAGGGATGGCATGCACAAGGCCGCACCTTCTGTACTGGAAAGCTAAAGGTCTTCCATAAGACATGGTGAAAATGGATGGAAAATGGGGATGAATCATCTTCAATGGCATCGCTAGAAAATTGGTTTGAAGTTTCACAGAGGAAATGGGTCCCATGGAAGGACTACAGTAAGGCTTTGATATAATAAATGGATTTCCTTTGTGTGTGCGCATGTGTGTGTGTTTGTATTCTGAGCTCCAAATGTTGATGAAAAGTTGGTCATGGTTACACCATATAGAATACAGAGTGCGACACTTGAAACACATATTACATCCCTTTAGGACTCATTACAGTCATAAAATTCTTTTAAGGCCCCAAAAGATAAAGATTAGTGTCTTTGACAACTCTCTCCTACAGGTCCTCTGTGTAAACTGAAGAAAAAGGTGTTTTTTGGTACTGAATCAATCGGTGATGGCGCTGTGATGCTGGCCTACTCAGACTCCTCTCCGTCTGTGTGTGCCTTTGTGCTGGTAAGCTTCCCATCGCTGCCATAGCATACCTGAGCTAATCAGTTTAAAAGGAGGCTCCGAGTTCACAGGTTTTCTGTCTACGGTCTGTTGCCCGTATTGCTTTCTGGCCTATGGTGCGAGTGCACATCGTGCTGGGAGGCATGTGGCAGGGGAAGCCAGTCCATTTTATGGAGAGGAAGCAAAAGAGAGAGGAAGAGACCCTCCAGTCCCCCTGAAGGACCTGCCCCCGAAGGCCTACGACCTTCCACTCTTCCAGACTCCGTCATCTCTCCTTGGCACCAAGCCTTTGACACATGCCTTGGTGGTGGTGGTGGGACCTCCCAAATCCACCCTCCCACAGTCCTTGTGTCGCTGAGGGTCCCATTCTTTCATCTTCCGGCCTGCACGTCACTTTCGGAAACTCATTTCCCATGTCATGGAGCAGTTCAGCACCCCCGAATCTAGCTTCTGAAAATTTCTAGTAATCTCTGAGTGATTTTTGGGGCAATGGTGGATGATTTTTGGGGTGAAGTTGTTTATGGGCCTAAATCAATTTTCACAATAGCAGTAGCATTAAGATAACTACTACGCAGGTAAGTCTCTCTCTGTCTTCTCTCAGACCCCATTTAGCTTCTGCTCCCAATTAAAAAAAAGTCTCCTGGTTTTTATCACTGTCAGATGACTTTGCATATTTTAAACATAAAGTCTATTTTTGTCTTTCTCTAGTCTTTCTACTCAGCTTTACATTTCTGAGATTCTTTCAAAATTGCTACACTTGTCTGAGTTGGTCCTTTTTTAATCCTTTTTATGATTATGCTTTTTATTCACTCATTCTGCTGTCGATGAACATTTGGGTTGGTCTCCAGCTTGAGTCAGTTGTGAATTGTATTTCTAAAACCATTCTTATATATGGCTTTTTCTTTTCTTTTTTCCCTTTTTTTTTTTTTTTTTCTTCTGGTGGTACTGGGTATTGAACTCAGGGCCTTCAGGCATCCCCAATTCCTTTTATTTATTTTTTTAAATTTTGAGACAATATCTCACTAAATGGCTTAGCCTGGCCTCTAACTTGCACTCCTCCTGCCTCAGCATCACAAATGGCCAGAACTGCAGGTGTGTATGTTGTATCCAGTTCTTGTATAGATCTTCTGAGGTACAAGTCTCCATTTTTATGCACAGAATTAGGATTACAAGATCATAAGCTGTATCATAATGTATGTTCAGCTTTACTAGATTATGTCAAACCAGTTTCTAAAGTGGTTGTACCAGTGTACACCCCTCTCTACACTGTATATGAGAATTCTGATTATTCTATGCTTTTACTAAAATGTTTTGTTTCCCATTTTAATTGTACCATTCCAGTGACGCTGTATCTCACTGTGGTTTTCATTTACATTTCTCTAATGACTAGTTATGCTAAAGATCTTTTTTATCCTTATTGGCCATTCGTGTATCTTCTCTGTTAAATGTCTGTTCAAGCCTTTGCTCATTTATGTAAAAAACTGGGATGACTTTATCATAGATCTATTTGTAGCAATTCATTTATATGTGTTCTGAATACTGTATAAGACTTTGGATAAATGTCTTATGGCTTTCCTTTTTACAACTGTAAGTCTTCTGACTTCAGAATGTCTTAGTTTGAATGCAACCTCATATACCCATCTTTTGCTTACACTCAGTGTTATAAGAAAATAAAGAGCAATCCCATATTCATCTTTCTCCTCCAAATATTTCAACCTGAAAATATGGACATTGTTTTACAAATTCTCAATTGCTTATGTGACCAAGTTTACTTTTTTGAAAGAAAGGATGTGTGTGTTCGAAGCAAATGCTGTGATGAAGATGAACATCCATTTTGCTGCAGTTTGGGGCTCAACAGGATAGTTTCAGAGGAAAGCAGAGTAAGTCAGATGAAGCCTACACTGTTTAAAATTCATTAACATTTTGCATGTGTGATGTTAAATGGAAGTGATGTTGCCCAGAAAATAGTTCACGGGCAGTATGGAGAAAGAGGCATATGGAATGAGGATGGGAAAGTGCCCACCTCTGCTTTGATGGAGAGCTGCCTGCCTGTGTGAACCCATACCCCTGTGCACGAGGGTGACTCAGGAGACAGGCATGGTCTGGAGGAGGGACCGTTTCACCGTCTCAAGGATCCAGCCCCAAGTCAGATTGGTATTTGACTTGTACGAGCCTTGTTATCTGTGTCCTTATTCGTTCCTTTTCCTCTTCCAGGTGTCTGTGTCTCTCTGGACATGTTCTTACTTCCTCATTCCCATCCCAGAATGCACTTAGAAGCATCACTTCAGTGATCTACCTGGTCTCATCTGAGTTGAAGAGTACTGGTATTTTATTAAATAGGTAACAAAACCTTATCAAGTACCTATAATCTGAAGGTACTGCAGGGGATTAAAACACTATTAGCTACCATTCCTAAGATAATGTAGTTGATTCTGAACTTTGAACTGTTTTTTAGATTATATTAGGTTTTTAAAGTATCTTTGTAGACATCACATTTTATAGACAAAAAGAATGTAGAGTTGAGTGCTATACTGCGCAAAGGTTATCCTGGCTGTGCTAGGTCCCAGCATTATTGCCCCTTCTAGAAGAAGAGCATTGCTCCACAGTTCTTTTTTTGGATTCATTCTGTGCAAATATTGTTTTTTGTTTTGTTTTGTTTTGTTTCCGGTACTGGGAATAGAACTCACAACCTTGGGCTTGCCAGGAAGCGCTGTGCCGCTGAGCTAAATCCCCAGCTCCTGTGCGAATATTCTTGGTTTACATTGCCTTTTGGGAATGAGAGTTTTACTTCATAAAATGTAACTGCACTAAGTTGTTGGATTTGTTTTCATTAAATTAAAAAATCACATTTTAGTCACCTTTTTGTCATTATAACAAAGCATCTCAGACAACTAATTTACAGAGTAAAAGGTTTAGAAGATTTCAGTCCATGGTTTAATGATCCCATTGCTTCGGGGCCTCCGGAGAAAGCAAGAGAAAGAGGAAACGGTAGGGCCCACAGTCCTCTCAAAAGACCTCACTTGGATTGTTTCAGTAACATGTTTCAAGACCTTGTATGTTTGTTCAGGTAAAACAATGTTTTCTGAATTAGAAATAAGGTGTCCCAGAGGACCATGCTTAGAGGACCATGCATAAGTTTGCATAAAGAACTTAGCAACTAACTTTTATACATATTTTTATCTCATCTTTAAAAAATTTCTGATTTTGAATGTGTTCTATAAAATATATAATGCTCTATTTCATCTACACATACATATATAAACATATAAGATTATAAATGTGTTGATTATATGCTTGATTACAGTAACTATTTTACAATGTTTGTATATCAAATCATCATGTTATAGATCTTAATGTATAAAGTGTACCCTATACAAGAGAAAAACAAAAGTTTTATTTTGGAATAATCATAGGTTCACTGTAAACTTTTTAATATATCATTCAGCTTTCCCCAGTAGCATCAATTTGTATTACTATAGGACAATATTAAAAGCAGGAAATTGACATCAGCATAGTTGTTACATTTCATTTACAGCACTGATGTACTTGTGTAATGTGCACACCAGGCTATATTCATCTTTGGGGAAGGGATTATTTTCAGCTATCTGTGTGTGCACAAGTGGATGGGTGTGTTTTGCTTTCAGCTCAACTGTCTACTAACATATCTGGGGAACAGCATTCCTCTGGGGAAATAATATGTCCTATTATATGTCAAGTATGTTGCTAGGCCAAGTGAAGGACACCAAGCTAAATGTGGATTTAAGCTTTAGCTTAAACATAATTCTATCAGGAAACTTCTGCTGCATTATTTTCTCTTGTTTCCATCTTAGCCATTGGTAAGTGCATGACACCCTGCTCTGATTCTTAGCTCTAATATTCTCAGGATGTTGCATGTTTGTGGTCATATGTTTAGAGGAAACAGTATGCTGTTCAAAGGGCCCAGTGATTCATGACAGTGACAGACATCATGAAAATAAATACCCACTTCTCCATAGGTCCTCAGAGATATACTGGTAACAACAATTAGAGGCATCTGATGGAGACCACTATGAAGCAGCCTTCAGCAGGACTTAAATTAACCAATTGACTTTCCATGTTTACTTGTGAGTCTGTCTAAGGCTTAGGCTCCTTTTCTGGAGATAAGCGGTGGACTCATAGTAAGTGAACTTCTGTGAGTGACTAATCCCTACAAAGGCCTGTAATGGTGGATGACTCCGGAAAGCCTTAAAGGATAAGACAAGATCATAGCCAAGGACACCTAGATCCTATCTCAACTAGATAAAGACTGTAGCCTCAGGCATCTCACTCTTGGGTGGATTAACTTAATACCTTACTTGGAGAAGTTCTTGAGTGGTTCTGTCCTTCTTGAGTACTCCCCTCCCTTCTTTTGATAACTAAATAAATATGACCCACCCAGAAAAGGTCTTGGTCTTAGCCCTGAGAGAATCTCAAATTCTGTGGGAGGGCTTTGATCCTGCTGGAGCCTTGAAATCATTCCATTTGTCTCTTTTTATTTAGCCTTCACTGTATACTTGTTCAGGAGATTACAGATCTGATTAGCCTGCAATAACTATTGCAGGGATATTATTAATCCAATAGCTCCTACAGGTAGCATCAGGAATACTGGCTTTCCTTTGGCATGATTAACCTACTTTTAGCCTCCCATCTCCACTTCCTGATTCTCCCATGTCTTTTTCCTTTCTTCCTGTAGGCTTATTTCTTTGAACAGTGACGTTGACACTTAGATTAGATGAAATCAATATGACACAGATTTGTTGTACAGAAAGGAGGACCTAGATGGAGTGTAATCTATGAAATGGAGGCATTTATTTAAGTAATGAATTGTTGTTTTGTTCTCAGGATATACAGCAATTTTGTATGATTTATTTTCAAACTCCAAACTGCAAAATACTGAGAGAAAACTTAGGATAAATTTGGTTCTGTGCTAAAGTCTTGGTTTATGTAGTCCCATCTACTGTGTACATGTCATATGATTTTCTGGTGTTTTAATTTTGCCTGTGATGAATGACCAAAATCTTGTTGATTGAGAAATAAGGTCCACTTGATAGCCCATAGGATTATGTGTGTGAACTCAACATTTCTGACTGTCTTTCCAGTTTCTTTGTTGGAACATGTTTTCCTCCTAAGATGTTTCTTTAAAGTTATGATTTCTTGAAATACAGCATGAGGACACATAACCAACACCCAAGGACAGTAAGGACCTGTAGATATGTATAACAGCAAGCTAGTGGGAAAACCCAAATGTAAATCTCCAGCAACCCACCTTGGTTCGCAAGAGCTGGTGTTGTGAGTGTGGACACAGAGCCAGAGAGGCTGGGTTCACACCCAAGTCCTACCATTTGCTAATTGTGTGACCTGAGGATGAACCAAAACTCTGCCTCAGGTTTCTCATCTGTAAAGTGGAAACAAAAATTGACTATTCAGTGACACGTACACCAGTGTTTAGATCATTCACTGACACAATAAATACTTTATTCATCTGGTTATTGTTGTTAGATATTAAACAGGGTTAAAAAAAACCCTGTGGACGGAAAGCAGGTAAAGAACTTCTCTATACTTAGTGGTGAAAGTAAAATATAGTGTCCATTTCATTCTGTTAACTGAAAAGTGACATCATATTAAAATATATGAATCCAGAGAGGACGCTAAGGCTCAATTCACGCTTTCTATAACAGATAAAATGATGAAATTCATGATGTGTGCTTTCTCTTCTGATTTTTGTGCCCAAAGCTAGTCTTTTCTTCCAGGTTAATATATATGTAATGTGGCATAGTGTATAATATTGTATTTGACATATGTACACATTCTAAAATGATTACCACAATAAAACTAATTATCACACCTTTATCCTCAAGTAATTACCATTTTCTTGTGCATTTGGATAGAACACTTGAGATCTACTTTCAGCAAATTTTAAGGACATGATATGCCATGCTATACATAAGAACTCCAAAATATTCATTCCAGTAAATCTGTATAACAATTTTAGGAACATGGCCAGTTTTGCTACGTTGATTCTTCCTATCCGTGATTAAGGGATATCTTTCCATTTTCTTTTCTTTTCTTTTTTTTTTTGGAAACTGGGAATTAATCTCAAGACCTTGCACTTACCAGGCAGGTGCTTGTGTTGGTGTATTATATCCCTGGCCCCTCCATTTTCTGATATTGTCTTCAATTTCCTTTTTCAGAATACTGTAATTTTCAATGTACAGTTCTTTTACTTCCTTTGCTAGATTGATTACTAAGTTTTTCATTTTTGGGGGATGCTACTGTGAAGGGTGTGGTTTTCTAGGTAAAGGGCTGCAAGTTGAGACCATACTCTTAAGTGAAATAAATCAGGCTCACATGTGCAAATATCACATTATCTCCCTGTTGTGAGAAACTGAAATAGTAATTAAGCACCAAGATGTACCATATAGATTGTTAAATGTGAAGAAACTGCTCAAGAGGAAAGAGGAACTAGCGGGGAAAGGAAGAAAGGGAAATAGGAAAAATGATTTTAAAAAGGATAAAATGTAAACAGAGCTTTGTAAATAGGACGGGGAAGAAAGTGATGAGAGGGGATTGGGAAAAAAGAGGAATTAAAATATATCATGTACAGGTACAAATTCCCTATGATGAATGTGATCGTTGAGTGTACTTAAAATGTACCAAAAAACTCCATTCATTCCATGTAACCGAAACTTTGAAACCTTTTACTGACAGCGACCTATTCCCCTTACCCGCTTACCCCTTGTTATCCCCTTGAGCCTTTGTTATAGTCTCTATTTTCACGAATTTGACCATTTTTATTCCACTGCGTTCATCCACTATTAAACACTTAGGTAGCTTTCATTTCTTGGTCACTGTAAATATGCTACAATATACATGGAGTACAGATATCCTTTGTAAAAATTAGGTCTTTTGAGACAGTGTCTGGCTATACACCCTGGGATGGCCTTGAACTTATTCTCCTCCTGTCTCTGCTCCTGAGTGCTGATCTTAGGTGTGAGCCACCGTACCCACATGCTGATGTCTCTTTGACATATTGATTTCATTTCCTTTAGATCTAAGTCCACAAAGGAGATTGCTGAATAATGTGGTGGTTATACTTTTATTTTTTGAGAAAGTACTATATTATTTGTATTTTTTCAACTTACTGTTGCTGAGGTACAACACCAGACACAAGTTAAAGGAGAGGTCTAATTTGGTAAAGGGTTTCAAGAGGTTCAGTCCATGGCCATCTGGCTCCAAGGCGGAAACAAAATGCTGGAAGAGCATATTGGAGCCAAGGTACTCATTTTATGGCAGTGAGGAAGCAGAGAAGGATAACAGCCCCAGATAGGAAGGAGTCACAGACCATATCAATACCCAAGATAATGCCTCTGGCCATTCCCAGGCCAGTCAAGCTGATGGTCATACTGAACTACAATATTTCACCTCTAGTCACTTGACATGTGACCATCTCATTAAACCATACTTAATATCCAAATGAAGGCAACTGAAAGTTCATAATTTCCCCTAACCCAATACAAGAGTCTTGCATAAATCCCCAAACACAGCAATTCCTTCTTCTAAGTCTCAACAGTTTCAGCATTTTTCAAAAATCCAAGGCAAAATATCTTCTAAGACTCAAGGCAAACTCTTACTTATGAACTTCTGTGAGAATAAAAGCAAGTTAAATAATCTCATGTATGCTGGTACAGGGTAAACAGCCCATTCCAAGAGGGAAGAATAGGGACATAGAAATAAGTTGGACCAAAGCAAAACTGAAACCCACCATTGCAAACATTAAATCCTTTAGCTGCAGCATCCAGGGCACATTACTGAGATGTGAGCTCCACATGGCTTGGGTTGCTCAATCCTATGGTTTTGCTGTTTGAAGCCCAAATGGACTTTCCCTTGAGCTGGTTCTACTGAAAGCCTGCAGCTTTCAATTCCAGATGCTCCATACTTCTGGAATCTTTGACTTTTGGGGGGCTGTATTATACCATTGGCTTCATCCACACAGCTTCACACACTGTCTCTCATGGGCTATTGCCCAACTTCTCAGAACTTCCTTTGCAATCTGAGTGAAAGCCTCACTGACCCACAATTCTTGCCTTCTGCATGCTGGTAAAACCAGTATCATACGTACTACAGTAGGCAGGCACCCCTTGGGCCATGGCAGCAGTAGCTTTGAGTACCTGGATAGAGCAGTAGAGCGAAATGAACTCCACAAACGCAGTTCCTTTGGTGGCCTTTCTTGAACAGGGGTCCCCGAGTCTCTCTTCCCAAATGAAAAGTTAATATCTGTGTACACTTGAGCTTGCGATGGGTGGAGTCTTGCTGATAACTAAGATGCCCTGAAAACACCTTCTTTTTTTCTTCTTGTACAAAGTGCTTGATTTAATTTGATGGTACCAATCTCTTCAGCAGCCATACCTCCTTTGTCCCCAACCCTACACATGATTCTTTTTGAGCCAAAATTTAAGTTCTTTAGATTTTTTTGCTCTGCTTTCTTTGTCCCTAATACACACTATAAATCTATCTGAAAGCAACCAGCACTATCCACACCACAGTCTGAATGTTGTGGTACCTTGAAATTTCCTCTGGTGGATCAATTAGTCTACAGCCCTTAATCTCAGTCTTCAATAAATTCTCAGGACATGTGAACAAACACAGTGGTAACTCGGTTGATGAATTTAATTCATTCTGTGGCTCTGGGAAAGATGGCCACGTTCATGTCTGTGTGGGTAAGACTGTCACGGTCGTGTTCATCACCTCATGTACAGTTCAAAAAGGAAGCAACATTTTGCTTAATGTTTTTGCTTGTGGACCGAATTGTTTGCTAACAGAAGCATTCATAAATGGATGTATTACTGTGTAGACTTTTTCCTTTTTTTTCTCAGAATGTAACACTAGCTTGTGAGAATTCGTTGCTTTGATTTCTTCTCAAATTCATGTTCACGTTGGGAACGATGGGAGAACTTTGACCATAAAAACTGGCAAATGTTAAATCAGGACTTTCCTTCACACCACTGGGGCTGCTTCTTCTTTGTTATTCCCCAGGCTCAAATAGTGCTAGTTAGGTATGGAAGGAAGAAAAAGAAAATTAAGCAGGAAGAGGAGGAGGGAGGGAGGGAGAGAGGGAGGAAGAGAAAACTACTTTCTTCAAAGAGTCAGCAACCTAGTGCATTTCAGGATTTATGATATTTAGAGATGACTTTTTCAACTATATTTTCTGAAATGATTTGTGGACAGTCTTTTTAAAGTTGAATTTCCATGATTTATTCATCTCATCTAACACATAGCAACAAAACCCCAAGAACAAATTCTGTTTGGAAAAAACATTGCCTGCGTGGAGTATACTAGTGGGAACACAGGACCCAGAGATTGAAAGGTCTTTGTCACAACTGATACGAGCAGAGGTGGGAGGACATAGTGTAGCTCTGCCAGCTGATTGGAGCTCACCTGTCCAGGGGTTCACTGTGCTGGGACAACCTGGGAAATGAACCCCACAGAAGCAGTTCCTTAGGTGGAAGATATCCCTCTCCAATTCAATGGCTCTGTCCCCTCATAAAAAGACGGTGGTCATTACTGTTCTTCTGATCATCATGGGGTTTATTAAACTGATTACTTGAAGCATAGTGTTTCCCTTTAGAAATCAGTTAGGCCCTTATCGAGCAAGCAGCCTCAGTGATGAGTGTACTACCCTTGATCTTATCCAAAGGAAGTTTTTAGTGCACAATACTATCTACTGTATATAGTATAATATAATAATGTGGTGGTTATACTTGTATTTTTTGAGAAAGTACTATATTATTTGTATTTTTTCGACTTACTGTTGCTGAGGTATAACACCAGACACAAGTTAAAGGAGAGGTTTAATTTGGCAAAGGGTTTCAAGAGGTTCAGTCCATAGCCAGGCACAGGAGCAGAAAAGATGTGTTCCTCATGCAGAGCTCTGTCATCACAGGGGAAGAACTGAGCCAGCAGACCCAGCACTTTCTTCCAAAGTCCCATCAGACACGCCATTGATTGTTTCTTAGAAGTGACGGGCAAGGATAGAATGTTCATCTTCTTATAAAATAAAATATGAGGAACCAATTGTGGTGATGCACACCTGTAATCTGGGAAACTGAGGCAAGAGGATCTCAAGTTTGAGTCCAATCTGGGCAATTTAGCAATGTAGTGATACTCTGTCTCAAAATAAAAAACAAAACAGGGCTTGGAGTGTGGCTCAGTATAAAGGCATTGGTTTCAATCCCCAGTACCTAAACAAAAACACCATGAGAGTTGGGAAGTAAGTGTCTTTGGAACTCTTATTAACTGAGAAGAAACATGTTATGGATGTTTTAAGCTCTAGGGACATCAGTTTGTGATCAAATTCTGACCAATAACTTTCTAGGCACGTGACCTATCTAGACTCTGCAGGGCTCAGCCTGCTCATCTGTAAAAATGGGATGGCAATAAGTCTGCTGCAGTGGGGTACTGCATGAAAACAGTCAGGACAGTGTCGAATATGCAACAAGGTCCCTATACATGCTGGCTACTAAGAGAATTGCAGTATATAGTATTGTGCACTAAAAACTTCCTTTGGATTAGATCAAGGGTAGTACACTCATCACTGAGGCTGCTTGCTCAATAAGGGCCTAGCTGATTTCTAAAGGGAAACACTATGCTTCAATTAATCAGTTTAATAAACCCCATGATGATCAGAAGAACAGTAATGACCACTGTCTTTTTATGAGGGGACAGAGCCATTGAGTTGGAGAGGGATATCTTCTTGGGTTTTTCTGGGCACTGGGAATAGAACTCAGGACCTCACGCTTGCCGAGCTGGTGCTGTGCCGCTGAGTTACATCCCCAGCCCGGGTAATACCTTATTGTCACATCAGTATCTCCCTAACGCCAAATTGCAGCAGTATACCCCTGGTCACCAAGTCAAACTCTTCTAGAGTTTCAGGCCCTGTTAGAGTCATCAGTCTTTCAACTTGCCTCCTAATTCAGCCTGGATGGAGCAAGGGAGAGGAATGTACATTTGTGGCTCATTCATCTGAGACTTATAAGGTCCATACTTAAAAAAGATTCCATATTTAAGCTAAATGATTATACTATATGAGGATTTCTTGTGTGTTTTCATTTTAAAATCTTGAGGTCTTTATTCCTTGTAGTTTATTAGTTTTAAACTTAAGTTTTAAAAAAATTAACCTCATGCACCTACTTCGTCTACTTATTTTCCTCATTGCTGAGAAACAGGATACCTGACACCACAAATTAGAGGAGGAAAGGTTTATTCCGACTCAGTTTGTAGAGCTTTTAGTCCATAGTCATTTGGCACCAAGGTAGGGCGGCATGGCAGAGGGGTCCGGCAGAGGAGGTTTGCCTATGGCCCGGCAGGCAAGAAGCAGTGAGAATCACCAAGGTGGGAGAGAGGGACAAAGATCCTTCCAAGCCACCACCCCTGTGACCCACATCCTCACACCAAACCTGACACCCCCCAATGTCACATTTAGCTATAAACTCTTCAGTGGATTAATCACCCCCATGATCCAATCCCCGCTCCAAAACCCCACCTATGTGTGCATGAAGTATTGGGGAACATTTAGTACAAATTATAACATCTCACATTGCAGACATCAGAGAAACATGGGCCCCATCCCTCACTTATAAAATGTACAATGGTGGGCAAGTTAGACTTTCTGACTCCAAACTGCTTCCCTTTGTAAAGTGGGATAAATAAATATACTTCAAAGTTGAAATTTGAATGATATGGACATATAAGACACTGGGCACTCTAACCGATAAGTAGTACATTTTTTCTTTCTTTTCTTCAGATCCAGGTAGTGAAATTCACATGCAATTGAAGCTTGTTAAGAAGTATTTGAGTCGATTATTGCTTCTTAGAATGAAGAAATAACCTTTTAGATTCTATGTACCAGTTTTCTAATAATAGACAAAATTCTATTACATATATACATTCTAATTTATAAATTAGTGGTACTATTCTGACAAACAGGCATGGAATAAAAATAACTGTACATTGTATTCCTTAGGACAAAATACTTAGCTAAGACTTATGTAGATTTCTGGCAAGATTAAAAAATAAAGTAGTGGAGATTTTAAGATAATCATGTATGCAAAACAGGCAAAAGTATGATTAAAGTGTCTTTTAATGGTGAAGACGAAGAAAAATTGTAGTCCAACATGGTATTTTATATTTAACTATTATTTCCATTTCATTTGCTAATCTTTGGCCCTATTTTTTATACATGATGAACCATGGGTTGGCTAAAATTATGATATGTTGTAAAATATTAATAAAACACTCCACAGGCATTAAAAAAATAGTTGTTACTGTATTTATCCTTGTAGGGAACATCGTTGGTCTGTCGTTGTACCCCAGAGAGAAACGGCAGTGGGTAGGAGAAACATAAAGACAAGAGACAAGAGCTGGGGTCAGGTGGAGTTACCTCTTGCCTGATGAGCAGGAGGACTGACTTCAACAGTAGGGGCGTTTATTTTATAATCTTGCAAAGCTAGTATGGGGGGTTGGGGGTGGGTGGGTAGGTAATGTTGCCTAGCAGCTAACCACTGTAATTGTCCGGCAGGATGCCTTTTTCAATACTGAGGTAGCTTGACTGCTTGACCAATAACCAGCTCCAGTGGCTCCGAACATATCCAGAATTGAGGCAGTTTAGTGAGCACTGAGAAAAGTTGTACAGGATATATGCAGAACCACATTTTAATTCTGTTTGCCAAGGAAAAATGTCATAAAAGCAGAATAAAAATGTTTTTAGCCATTCATATCATAATACACATCTGCAGTAAAAAGCGATCCATCTTTTGATCATGAAGGTGATTTTTCCGGGTATGCTTTTCAACCTTTTGTTGAAAGAAGTGCCCCTTTCTTCATTAACCTTTTAGAAAAGGTACAGTGCTCTGACAGTTTAAGCCACATCTTAGAGCCATCTGTGTAATTTACACATTTCAAGTTTTCTAATAGGTTCTTTATATCAAAACTACCATAGACAGAACATCTTCTTTGGATCTGCATCTTGAAAGAGATGTTCAAAGAAATACACGAAATCCTGCACAGCTATTATTGAAGAGAAGGTTACATTAAACTGTGACTAAATTAAATGGAGTAGACTTTTGAAGAGCCAGATTTTTACATAGGAACTTCATGACAAAAGCAAAAAGGATATCAAATTCAAATTTCTTTTTCCCATCAGCCTTTTCAGATTAATGCCAAGAAAATCTATCGTATGTAGAAGACATCCCTGTGTCATTGAGCTAGAGATTCTACTATTACATAGCAGGTAATGTAATTTCACATTTTACTGTTTCATAGTCCTGTTCTTTAATGTATACAGAGGAACTCTGGGGAATGGAGTGATTTACTGGGTCCATAAACCCTGCTCAACACAGGTACTTTATTTAACACTTAAATGTGGCTGATCTCAATTAAGAAACATCTTCAACAGCAGCAGCACCAGTAACAATGCCTTGCTCATCTCCCTTTTCCCTGTTGTTTGGTGCTTGTGACATCACCGTGTTTTATGGGATCAAGATTGCTCCTTGAGGATGGGTAGGTGATTAACAGTTAAATTAAAGGTCCACAAAATAAACTGTGACTTTTTAAAGGGTCAACAAACTGTAAAACCACAGCCAGGTTTGTTGTGTCGCCTGCTTTTATAATTAAAGCTTTATTTGTACCCTGCAACCCTCTTCTGTTGATAGTTATGTGGCTACTCTGGCACTTCAACAACAAAGTTGTGTGTTGCTCTGTGGCCCCCAGACTTCCATGTGATCTTCAACAGAACAAGTTTGCTAAGGTCTGACCTATGCTATCAAAATTACTGACCTAAGAAGATATTTCTCCAACATCTGTGAAGTAAGGAACAAAGCAGTGAGTCATTCTCAATCATATATTTCCAACACTCTGTTATCCTTTATTGGTGCTAAAGAAAGGAAGAAAGCTTGGCAAAGAGGTGTTAAATTTTGTGCAGAGTGTATCGTGGTGCAGACTTTATCACAACTACAGAAATGGGGATGGAAAGACACATTTGCCTAAGAGAAAAAAATGACATTTAGAATTCCTTAAGAAACAAGTAGATTTCTGCTGAGAAGATAAAATTCATTTAAATATTTAATCTTACTTACTTCCAGGTAGATAACTAAACCTTTTATGATTTTATTTTCATTCTTTTTAAAAGGGCAGGTGATATTTCTCTTCATGAGTTATTAAACAGTTGCCATTGCCTTTGGGTCATTGCCTTTCAGATAAAAACCTTGAGTATTTCTTTTCATAGTGCATTTTCCTCTATTTGATGATTAAATGTAATGCATCTATTAAACATCACATAATTGTTTCATTTATTGCTGTTTCATTTATTTACTCGCTAATTATGCTTTTGATATGTGTATACTCATTCAATATTACATAGTATTTGTAATTACCATAATGTATTTATTGTTCTTATTCTACTGATTGCTTCTTCTCAATCTTGTTTTCTAATTACTGTTTATCTCCCAGGCTTCCTGGTATTTTCAAGCTTAGTTATAGAGTTTCATTTCTACCACTCACTCCGTTCCTGTTCTCAACTAGTCTAGCTTCAGGAGTCATATATATTTTACTCAGAAACTTACACATATTGCTAAGCTTTCCTGTGGCTGGGGCACAGTTCACAATGCCCACAATCTAAAGGAGAATTTTAATTTGGCTCAGGTTTTCAGGGCCTGAAATTCATGGTTAGCTGTCTCCAACAGAGAAAAGTCGTGTCCAATGGGCTTGGTAGAAGAAATCTGTGCATTTCATGGCAACCAGGAAGCTGAATAGGGGTGAAAGGAGCTGGCTATGTATAGTGACCCACCCAGATACACCCAGAAGCATGGTGTACTAAACCTCTGGGCATTTCAAATCCAATGAAATTAACACATCATGATTAATGCTTACAATCTACCCATAATCCACCCCTTGTCAACTTGACAACTGTACATAACTGTTTAAACCACAGTAAATCTCCAAATAAAGACTAAACCAAACTATTAGTTCTGCCTAACATGGTGTGACTATCCTGAGTATAAGTAAAAACATTTAAGTTCTTTCCTCAAAGTCTCAATAGTTTCAGCATTTTTCATAGGTCTAAATCAAAGTCTCATCTGAGACCCAAACTCTTAGCTGCAAACATTTGAAAAACTGCAAACATTTTTTTTTAATTTTAAAAATAAAAGGAGGAAAACATAAACAGACAGACATCCTTTTACAAAACAGCAAAAGAACAGTACAGACAATACAGAGTTACAAACAAAGTGGTAGGAAATTAACAATGCTTGTTGTATTACATATTGATATCTTCAAAGCGGTTTCTCATGAAAACAAATAGAGACATGCAACATTGATCAATGAAGGACTCATTAACAGTTTCTTTCAGCAAAAAAATAGACGACAGTAGATCAACTACATTAACTATTCTATATATACATAATACGAACTTTCTCCTTTCCTTTCTCTTTTCCCACATCCCAGTTGCCCTTTATCCTTGAGTGTTTTCCTAGAATTCCACAATGTCTATCATATCTCCAAGTTTAAATTAACTCTTTCAGGTTTTATGCTAGTGAGACAATGCAGTGCTTGCACATGCAGGTCTGATTTATTTCACTTATGAGTATGGTCTCTAGTTGTGACCATTTACCTATAAAAGCCTCTAGTTTTTCTTTCTTTATAGCTGGGTAGTATTCCATTATATAAAAGTACCACAATTTTCTTATCCAATCCTCAGTGGATGGACATTTGGAAACCAGAAGAGACCCAGAATAGCAAAAGCAATCCTGGGCAACAAGGACAAGTCAGGTGGAATCACAATCCCTGACCTGAAATTATACTACAAAGCTACTGTCGTAAAATCAACCTGGTACTGGCTAAAAAACAGACCTGAGGATCAATCGAACAGACTGGAAGAAACAGCCACAACCACAAACACATTCAGCCACCTAATCTTTGACAAAGGGGTCAAACAAGCTCACTGGAAGAATGATAGCCTCAATATATGATTGAGAATGACTCATTTAATAACGGGCTGCTGGAAAAATTGGCTTGCCACCTGCCAAAGACTGAAAATAGACCCAAGTCTATCACCATGCACCAAACTCAAGTCAAAATGGATCACGGATCTCAATATTAAAACAGAAACACTAAATCTATTGGCAGAGAAAGTAGGTAAAAACCTTAAAGACATAGAGGTAGGCAGAGAGTTCATGAACAAAAACCAAACTGCACATGAAACACTTGAAAGAATCAACAACTGGGATCTCATCCTACTGAAAAGTTTCTGCACATCTAAAGAAATCGCCAGCAGAGTACAAAGAAAACCCACAAACTTGGAAAGAAAGAATTTTAGCTGATTGTCCCTCAGACAAAGGGCTTCTATCTAGAACATATAAAGAATTGAAAAATATCAGCCCCCCCCAAATTCAAAGACCCAATCCAAAAACGGGCAGCTGAGATGAATACACACTTCTCAGATCATGAAATAGAAATGGCAAATAAATACATGAGAAAATGTTCAACATCATTAGTCATTCAAGAAATGTAAATTAAAGCAACATTGAGATTTCACCTTACCCAAGTAAGAATGGCTAGCATTAAGAAATCAACCAATAACAAATGCTCGTGAGGCTGTGGAGAAATAGGAACCCTTCTCCACTGCTGGTGGGAATGCAGACTGGTGAAACCACTGAGGAAATCAGTTTGGAGTTGCCTCAGCAAACTAGGTTTAGAGGTCCCATTCAATCCAGCTATTTCCCTTCTGGGTATTTTCCCAGAAGATCTAAAAACATCACCTCACAGCAATATATGTGCACCTATGTTCATAGCAGCACAATTTGTAATTGCTGAATTGTGGATGCAAACATCTTTTAAGAGTTACATAACCCCAAGGTACAATGGCACAAGGTTTACAGTCCCACTTTAAAAGGAAAGAGGCAGACATTAAGTTTTTAGCTACATATCTAGCACTCAAAGTTCATGGTGGTAAGATATGACTTCCAGAAGGCTTGGGCAGCCAGCCCTACCACTATGTCCTTACTAGTTGTATCCCACATGCCCTCTCTTGGGCTGGATCTGCTCACTTCCTGAAGCTTTCCTCCACAGAGGTTCTGTCTGCCTGGTACCTCCCACTTTCTGCAGTCTCCATGGAACTTTGGCTTTGCTCCCACAGCTACATGCACTGTCTTCTCAGTGTCTCCTTGCCTGATCTCCCAGGACTTCCTTTGAAATCTGAACAGAAGCCTGCTTAGCCCCCAAACTCTTGCTTCTTCATCCTAGTAAAACAGTATCATGAGGACTGTGCAATGCTTGATTACCAGTGACTGTGGTTGCCAGGTCCCCTTGGACCATGGGAGCAACAGCCTTTGAGTCCGGGGATGCACAACAGAGTGAAGTGAAGTGAATCCCAGAAAGGTAATTCCCTTGGGAGTCCTCCTCGAGCAGGTGTCCCAGGGGCTCCTTCTCAAGTGAAAAGTGGACACTTTTGTACCACTGAGCTCACAACAAGTGGGGTCTTGTTGATTTCTGTGATGCCTTCGAAGCACCTTTCTTCTTGTCCTTATACAAAATACTTGGTTTCTTTTGAATGACACTAATCTCTTCAGCAATCGTGCTTTTTTTGGCCCCAAATTTAGACATCTATCTTTTTGATTCAAAATTTAGGCTTTCCCCAAATACGTACATTTTACAGTCTTTCCTGATCCAATTACTAGGTTGTTCTAAAGTACAAGTAGAGTCTATTTAGAAGAGGGGATACAGTGGGTTATGTAAGTAAATGCTCTACATGGACTAGTTCATGAACCTGGGTAATTATGTTTTGTCTCTTTATCTTCCTTGTTGGGGGCCATAAGGATTTAGCCTGCTTTCTTTTCTTCAGAGCTAGTCACCACAACCACCATCACCTCATATCTGCTGAACCCAGAGGTTCTTTCTCCATTTGGCTTTCTGTATAAAAGGAAAGAGTTTAGGAAATTTATCTGACAGAAGTAGATTAAGCAGCTTGGAAGCAATTAGAAATGGCAGGTATAGTGGTATAGATGTGGGCTGACAGGGCTTATAGCAAAAAGAAGTAGTAGGGAGGGAAAGAATGGATGCCTGGGGCAGCGGGGATGACAGGGAACATTAGAGATGTGCAGGGCTTGGTCATTTGTGTGATGTCATGTCATCAAAAGAGGAAAAGTGATGTCATTAGTGCAAATGGAGAAGGAGGAGTGGGTGATTTACTTATGGCTTACTGGTGTTCCTGAGTGAGGTATGAGATGTGTTAATTTCAGAGTGACCATGGAACAGTCAAATACAACTGTGTTTAGATCAGGTTGTGCACAGTGTTCTTGCCTTAATTCTGGGAGGTAACAGTTCGGTGGCTTTCTAGTGATAAGTGATGTGTAAAGCAGTGGTAGGTTACAGAGTGCAAATTTAAAGAAATAAGAAGTCAAAGGTGACGATTTGGGGGGTAACCACAGTTTGGGGTGGAGAGGAAAAAAAGGAACCAACACAGGCTAAAATGATAACATTAGCCGGGCATGATGACATACACCTGTAATCCTAGGCCATCTTAAGCTACACAGTGAGTTCAAGGCCAGGTCAAACTGCATAGTGAGACCTTGTCTCAAAAACAAAAACAAAACAAAAAAAGATAACATTAGACAATGCCGAGAATTTCTAGAGAATGACAGTAGAAAGACAAATGGACCATGAGGTTTGACAAGATAAAGTGAGGGTATCTAAGTAACATGAAGATGTGAAATGCTTAACTTTAAAGAAGACTGATAATTTTTTACTCTGTGAAAGGAAGGAGAGAGAATGATATTCCTAGTGTCAAAGTTGGAGAAAGTGCAACAGCAGGAGAGGAAGTGATTTTGTCAAGGCCACTTAGTGACAGCAGTGGGAACTGAGCTGAGTGCTGTTACCCCCCAGGAACTCCTTTAGTGCACAGGTGTGTACTCTGAGGGTACTGTTTGGAAGTGTGATTTTTATCCTCAGCTCTTAGAATACAAGAGCCAGTTCACCAGACAACCAAGGGAGGTCACTGATTTTTCTCTTAGAAGCAAGACCTCTTCCCTGCAGCTGGAAGGAAATAGAAACATGAGTCCTATCATCACTCTGAATCATTGAAAACCTCTGGTGAGTTTTCTCAGCAGATGGGGCAGTAATGCACATATTCTCAAGGTGATATGAGCTAAAATAATACACTCAGCTGACAGATTCTCCATCCCCCTCCCCTTTACTTCATCTT
>NW_004955421.1:23569469-23575109 GCF_000276665.1 Chinchilla lanigera | reverse complement strand
GTTCTTTTGTGCTGAGGCAGAGAACCATAGGTGCTGCCGTATGAACATTTGTTCAAAAAATTCAGAAAAGAACTGTGTAGACCTGTTATCCAGCTCCAGCTCTTTTTTTCTGCACTGGATTTCTGTTTCATTTAATCTTTGACTTTGGTTTGCCTTTTATCCCTGAAGAAGAAACAGCAGTCATCTTCTGTGGCACCGATGTGGGAGGCCATTCCCTTCACTCGGCCTACTGGGAACCTGGACTCAGGGCTTCCCCACATCCAACAAAAGTTACACATAGGGTCTTAAACATTGACTAGTAATGCTGGTTTTCCGGGTACTTTCAGAGGAAAATAATACTTTCAACAGAGGTCATGAAATCATCTGAAGAAATTTTCTGCTTTATTTTTTTATGGAGTTAGATTTTTCTTTCACTTATCCTCTTGTGAGTGATTCAGAGGAGGCTTAGCTTTGCTCTCCCAGGTGACACTCCCTCTTTTGATATTCTTCTTCACAGAATAATTTCTTTCTCTTATTTCCCCAGTTTACTACCTCACACTTACCACCGCTCCTAACATCAGATGCTCCTCAGGCTGGCCAGTCTTTCCATGGTAGAGGGCATTATAAATATAGTTTTTTACCTGGTTTTGCTTGGGATCTTGACTTTCAAAATCCTTTTGGAGTGACTCATACTTTGGTGGCCAGCCTTTGTCCCTGAATTTAGATTCCTACTTTGGTGCACAGGGAAGGGACAGAATAAAGGAATACGGACCTTGGGTTCAGGTGAGAAATCATGCTCTTAGAAAAGTACTCATAAAAATGTAGCTAATCATGGTTTCTTGCCATGAGAAAGAGAGGGAAAACAATTCACTTTTTAAACTTCTGAACATGACAGATCTGGTGGTAGCATGGGTCTAGGAATCAGTCTTTATGGAAAGGTTAAGCTCTTGCTGTACTTGGAAAGACTGGAGGATGAAGTATGAATTACTTGTGTAGACTATTTTCTAAAAACAGTGCTGCCTAAAGAATTTCCATTCAGCATTTTCTTATGTATAACACAGGGGATGAAGGAGTTTGTAGGAAGCAGAGAACAGAGATTGCAATGTAGTGCCCACGTCTTCAGATGACCGTGTACATGGTGCATTCACCTTCAGTGCCCACCTCACGCACTGTGTGTGCCCCTGGGTGCACTGCATGTGCTTCCCTGCCTTTCTTCTCTGCAATACTACAGCCTTGGCTCGCCTTTCACAGCCAGGGTGCCACACTTTGGTCCATGTACAAATGAAGCATTAGTTACCAATAACAGTTCAGTTTGTCCCCTGTATCCACAAGATCCTCATCTGCAGATTCAGCTACCTGCAGATTGAAAATATTTGAAAAGGAAATTTCCAGAAAGTTCCAAAAAGCAAAATTTACATTTGCCACATGCTAAGTTCTATATCAAATCCATGTGAAGAATGTGGTGTGTAGACATTGTGTTCAGTCTTCTAAGTAATCCAGACAGGAATTAAAGTAGAGATATTCGTCATTTAACCACCTATGTAGTCAGTGCTTGTTCAGACTTATGACCCACCACATGGACTTACCGTCCACATTTGGACTCAATGACACAGGACTGCGAATGCCAGTGCAGCCTTCTGTCAGCTTCTTCTACAGTGCAGTATAATTGTTGTTGATTGTCCTGTACAGCACACCACAGGACTGCAGTTCTACGCTCTGTTGTACATTACAGAACTGCATTAAGGTTTATACACATAAAAACAAAGTCATCAAGTTGGAGTTTCCTTTGATTGTTTCTTTGTCCTGAATATGGTGATGCCCTGAACCATTTCCCATTTAGTGAGCAATTCAACCAGCTACCTAGTTGCAGAGCTGTAATCTGGTCCTTAGATGAGGAATGTCTGCACACAGGAAGATGTGCGTGAATTACATGCAAATACTACAACATTTCAGGCAAGGACTGAAGCACCCACAGATTTTGGTGTCTGCAGAGGCCCTGAAGCTAACCTACTGCAGATATGGAGAGATAACCTCACATACAGTTATGAATAGAATGTTGGATGGAAGCAGTTCTCCATTATTATTGAGTTTTCTGAACTGTGGGTCATAAAATCAATTTGTTAAGTTTTAATCACTTAAGAAATGAAATATCTATCATACGTTTCAGATCTTATTTACTTGTTCATTCTCTCACACTAGGGAGACAACACAATGTTTACACATATGGGTCTGATTTATTTCACTTATGAGTATGGTCTCTAGTTGCATCAATTTACCTATCAAAGTCTCCAGTTTATCCTTCTTTATGGTTGAGTAGTACTCCATTATATTAAAAAATGAAAGCAAGAAAAGGAAAAAGGAAAAAATATATGTATGCATAATATAGTTAAGATAGTTATACAGCTAGTTTCTCTTAGTTCATTAAAAAGAAGGTTTTGTGCAAATGTTATATAGGCAAGATATCATGCTTCTATCTTCTACTCTGAATAACTACTATGAAGACAGCAATACGCAAAGTATCGACTATTGTAAATGTCCTACTAACCTGTTTTGAAACTCAGTTTCATTGTTACATTTATCTTTTTTTTCTCTTAAAAAATGTAATAAATAAAAATGCAACAGTTTCCCATACAGAGAAAAGGTATTGTTTCATGGAACTTGCAGCTGTGTACACACAGTAAGTCATGGTATAAGATGTGGATTTTTTCAAAACTATAACTCATCATTGTGGGGAAAAAATAAGAAACACCAAAAAATACCAACCTTGTATTTACATACTGTGCAACAAATTTTGCCTCATGAGTATAAAATAGCTTTATTTAACACACAAAATCACCATGACCCTAGTGGGTCATGAAGTTAATTTAGTAGATCAGAGATGCAGCTTAAAACAATGCTAAGATTCCATCTCCCTCTAGAAAGAATGGCTATTATCAAGAAATCAACCAATGACAAATGCTGGCGGGGCTTTGGGTAAAAAGGAGCCTTCCCACTGTTGGTAGGAGTATAGATTGGGGCAACCACTGTGGAAATCAGTGTGGAGATTCCTCATAAAAATAAAACTAGAAGTTCCATTTAATCCAACTGCTCCCCCTCCTGGTATCTTCCCAAAAGAATTAAAAACATCATGCCACAGTAATGTATGCACACACATGTTTATAGTAGTATAGTTTGTAATAGCTTAATCTTGGAAACAGCCCAAATGTCCATCAACTGATGAATGGATAAAAAAGATGTAGTGTTTTTTTTATACAATGGACTATGACTGTGCCAAAAAAGGATAAACTTGAAACATTTAGAGGTAAATGGATGGACCTTCAGACCACACTTTTAAGTGAAGTAAATGGAACACAAATGTATAAATATCACGTTGTTCTCTAGTGTGAGAAACAGAAAGTATAAGTAAGGACCAGAACATATACTAGATATTATGATATAGGAAGAAAATGCTCAATTGAGAAGGGGAACAAGGGAGAGGGAAAGGAAGGAAGGGAAGAGAAAAAATGAGAAAAGGAAAAAATGGAAACAAAGATTTGTAAATGAGGAAGGAAAGAAGGACTGAAGAGAGGGTGAGGCAATGGGGAAAAAGAGATGAGTTGAGATAAGTCATGTGCAGGTATGAAGGCCTTATGATGGAAATGATCATTATGTGTATTTAAAGTGTACCAATAAACTTAATAAAAAATAAATCCTTACTGTCACAATAAAAAATAAACAATAACATGGGAGATATCAGAATGCCTTCATGTAACTATTATATGATAAGACTTTGGTTTCTACTTCTTTCTTTCTACAGAACTTATATGCTTGCGTGTGTCAGGACGTGAGGTAAAATATTTCTTACTGTGAGTCATAGCCTCAGGCTTTTCGAGCTACTGATACAGAGTATTCGAGGCAGTAGACAGTGCTGCTCGGAGAACAGTCCAGGGCTGAAGGGTGATCAAGCGGATACAGTTCTAACCAGGACACAGCTTTGTCCCTGTAAGCATGATCTCCAACATACTAGCATCAAAAGGACGTCAAGAACCCGAAAGGGCTGAAAACCACTGTAGAGAAAGAATTGCTGCTCCTTTTCCGTCTTCATCCCACTGAAACAGAGTTGGCAGACCTGAGGAAACCCTACTCACCCTGGAAAGCTGATGTTATTTTTTTGGAAGCTGACACTGAGACAAGTCGAGGATGCCCCATGCTTATTAGGGGTGAAGAGCTGCCGTGGAGAGGGGAAGGAGGAGTGAAGAGAGGACAGGTGTGATGCAGCCCAGCATAGGCTCAGGGGCTCCGGAGTGAGTGGTTCTGCTGAGAGTGGCCTGCTTTGGGTGGAAATGGCCAGCTCTTGGATCCAACACCCCCAATTAATTGTGAAATTCCAGCTGCTTCTGGAAGGCAAGCCTCTTCCACTGCTCTCGGCAGCTGAGACCACCCCAAAAGTGATAACAACTGGAGACTGTCTACTGACCACACCCCATAGCAAGTCGCTCCTTGAGTTATGTGGGCAGTGCATGTTTACAAGTGAAGAACCCACATCCTTGTCCACAGGCTGGGGAGCGGCAGCAGGTACCCAGGTGCCTATTCCGGAAGAGTGCAGTGATCTTGACTATCCTTGGGCAACGCCACCTCAGACACCTGAGTGGATTTGATTGCTTGGCCTCCTGGTTGTTACTGAGAGAATTTAGCAAAGATGGTGATGAAGGTAGTCACTGTGTTATACTGAATGTACTCGTTGAACGCTAGACATGGGTTGAGATTGATGAGATTCCAGAAGATGCAACTCTCTGCCAAGAAAGCTCATTTCACTTCTAGACATTAACTTTTAGTTTCTAAGACTGAGATCACATTTGCTTTACATTTTATGAATTCATAATTTTATGACATTATGAAGCATGTGTTTTCTTATTTAATCATCAGAACTGCATAAGGTAGGAATCACCAGCATCACCATTTTGCAAACAAACAAATGAACAAACAAACAAACAAACAAACTCCCTCAAGATCAAGTAAGTCAAAACCCTCGATAGGACCACACAAGTGAATAAAGTGGGCTCTGGGACTTTCCTACTCTGATTTTATATTACTTGTTTTTTTCTGCTGTATTATTTTGTCTGTACAGAAACTGATATCTGTATCCCTATAGGGTTTACATCTTTTTTTATTTTAAAGAGAGTAGTAAAAAGAAAGGACAATAGCAAAATACAAACAAAACAAAGGAAGGACATTAAAAATGATGCAGGGTTTCAAACCAAATGATAGGGATTAACAGTGGTTGTTATATTACATATTGTTATCTTCAGTGAAGTTGCTCAGATTACCAGATGCAAGACTGGAAGATTGATCAAACCATTAAAGACACCAAGAAAGTAATAATTTAAAAAACATTAGAGACAATACATAGTGTCACTACACAGGATTGTAAGAATTCACCAAAGGCTGTCATACTGCATATTGTCTTCACATCAGTTACTCTGGTTTCCAGATACAAGCATGCAAAAGGCCAAAATATAAAAAAATTCAAGCACTAACTGTTCCCTTCAATAAACCACCAGACATCAGCAGTACAGTTATCCCAGCTATCCTTCTATATACATATATATGTATATATTGCCTTAGTACTTTCTTTTTCTTCTTTCCCTCATCCCAGTTGTTCCTTCCTTTGCATAATTTTTT
>NW_004955421.1:23566454-23569044 GCF_000276665.1 Chinchilla lanigera | reverse complement strand
AGCAGTGGGAAAGTGTTCCTTTTCTCCCACAGCTTCTCTAGCATTTGTCATTGGTTGATTTCTTGAAGATAGCCATTCTTTCTGGGATGAGATGAAATCTCAGTGTTGTTTTAATTTGCATTTCTCAAATGACTAATAATGTTGAGCATTTTTCCATATATTTAGTAGCCATTAGTATTTCTTCATCTGAAAAGTGTATATTCATCTCAGATGCCCATTTTTGGATTGAGTCTTTGAATTTTGGAGGCTTGTTTTTTAAAAAAATTCTTTATGTGTTCAAGATAGAAGTCCTTTGTCTGAGAGGCAGTTGGCTAAAATTTTTTCCCAATTCATGGGTTTTCTTTTTACCCTGTTGGTAATTTCTTTTGATGTGCAGAAACTTTTCAATAAGATAAGATCCCAGTTGTTGATTCTTTGAACAAGAAAGAATCAAAGAATTCTTTGATTCATTTCCCATGCAGTTTGGTTTTTGTTCATGCACTCTCTGCCTACCCCTATGTCTTTGAGATTTTTACCTATTTTCTCTTCCAGTAGAGTTAGTGTTTCTGTTTTGATATTTAGATCTTTGATCCATTTTGACTTTAGTTTATTGCATGGTGACAGACATGGGTTGAGTTTTAGTCTTTGGCATGTGGAAAGCCCGTTTTTCCAGCACCATTTGTTAAAGAGGTTTTCTTCCAGTGAACATGTTTGACCCCTTTGTCAAAGATAAGGTGGTTGAGTATGTTTGTAGCTGTGTCTGCATCTTTTAATCTGTTCCACTGATCTTCAGGTTTGCCAGTACCATGCTGATTTTATCACAGTAGCTTTGTAATATAATTTCAAGTCAGGGATTGTGATACCTCCTGCCTTTCCTTTGTTTCCCAGGATTGCTTTGCTATTCTAGGCCTCTTTCAGTTCCAGATGAATTTTAAGAATGTTTTCTCTAGATCTATGAGGTATACTAATGGCATTTTAATTGGGATTGCATTGAATCTGTACAACAATTTTGGGAGTATGGCCATTTTTACAATGTTGGTTCTTCTTATCCATGAGCAAGGAATATCTTTCCATTTTCTGAAATCCTCTTCAATCTCTTTTTTCAGAGTACTATAATTTTCACTATATAGATCTTTTACTTCTTTTGTTAGGTTGATTCCTAAGTATTTCATTTTTGGTAAGGTGTGGTTTCACTAATTTCTCTCTCAGTCTGTTTGTTTTTTGTGTACAGGAATGCTATTGATTTTTGAGAGTTGACTTTCTATCCAGGTATGCTACTAAATTTGGTTATTAAATCTATAAGCCTTTTTGAGGAATTTTTGAGTTCTTCTATGTAGAGTATCATGTAATTTGCAAATAATAATTTCACTTCTTTTCCTGTCCTTATTCCTGTCATTTCTCTCTCTTGTCTAATTGCTCTAGCTAATATTTCCAGAACTATATTGAATAGGAATGGTGACAGTGGACATCCTTGTCTAGGGTTTGGATCTTGTCCAAGGTCACTGCTCTGGATTGATATGAAACATACCTACTTATGTTATAATTATACCTAACAAGACCCAGCTTTTATGCTGGTCAGAGATTCTTATCATTTCTCCTGTAAGCCTTCTTGTTTTCACACAGTGTCCTGTTTCCCTTAGTTAACTGCTATATGCTGTGGTTTTCTAGTACTTATCCTCAGCTCGCTCTCTGAATGCAGTCAGGTTGATAGGACTATTCTGAAAGGCTTGTCTTCAAATATACAACTCAGAACTTACTACAGTATCTCAAGCAGGCTATTACTGATGCAAAACAGCTTGACCATTGTTTCCAGTTTTGGAGTACTAGCATTCCATGTCTGTGGGCCAAAAATATGTCATTTAACCCTTGGAGAGTCTTAGCTAACTTTGGACTTATATTAAATTTATGGTTAAAAGAACCAGATCATTTTTATCTGATAAAATAGCTCCTTCCCATCATGTATGTGGCATTCTGTTTATCTCCACTAATATTTCAGTCCAAAGTTCCAGCCTGTCACAATTCATTTACTAAACATCCGTATAGTAAGTGCCCACAATGGGCACTTTTGAATTTTGATTGTTCTTAAATATATTAGTTAGCCTGCTTAGCTTTTTGCTGATCATAAATCTAACTATGATGTGTTCTGTATATATATTTTATCCAGTGTTCTGATGAAAATCCTGACTAGAAATGAGCTATATAGAAAAACTAAAGATAGGCAAAGAGGAAAAAGATCATTATTTTTAAAATTGTACTTTAAAAAAAAAAAACTACATCCTTAAAACACAAATTTATCCCAGGCCAAAGTTCTTTTTCCATTCCAGGAAATTCATTCCAAAAAAAATTCTTAAGCCTGTAAATTGAGCCTTGCTTTTCCTTCCATATTTGTTAAAGAAATGTTCCAATTTTAAGGCAGCAGCATATCTCTAGCAAACTTTATTTTCTGCACTCTTATTCATCACCAACTTTAATAATTATCAGCATGTTGACACTTCTGCTTTATCTTTTTTCTCCAAAGTCCCTCCTCCCCTTGTTTTATTTATATATTTTTATGAGTATATGTTTACAGTACACAATGTTTATACTTCTTGTAGGGAGCTGGTACATGTAC
>NW_004955421.1:23564540-23565744 GCF_000276665.1 Chinchilla lanigera | reverse complement strand
ATTTGACTTCTTGAGGATGGCCATTCCTTCTGGGGTAAAATGTAATCTCAGTGTTGTTATGATTTGCATTTTTCTGATGGCCAGTGATGTTTAGCTTCCTTCATGTGTTTATTAGCCATTTGTCCTTCTTCCATGGAGTGTCTGTTTCAGTTGCCTATTTTTTATTAAATATGATATTATGGGGAGTCTAATTTTTTTGAGTTCTTTGTATATTCTAGGTATTAGTCTTCTACATGAGGAATAGCTGGAAAATTTTTTTTCCATTCTGTAAGTTGTTTTTTCACTTTGTTAGTTGTTTCTTTTGCTGTGCAGAAGCTATCTAATTTGATTTTTTACTTATGTTCCCATTTGTTGATCATTGGTATTATTTCCTGTGTGTCTGGAGTTCTATTCTGAAAGGCTTTGCCTATGCTTATGACCTCAGGAGTTTTACCTATTTTATATTCCAGTAGGTTGTTTCTCTTTTAGCATGAATTTTTTTGATCTCTTTTGATTTTAAGTGGTTTGCATTCTAACATTGTCCACCAAGTGGACACTACCTGATGGATACTAGGAATAGACATCTTAGATGTCTCAAGGACATCCCATGGTCACATAAAACCCAAAGCCCAGAGCATAATGCACTCCTTTTTTGAGAGCCTGACCTTTATTTTCTCTGAGTGTACCCTTCTTTAACTCTGCTGAATAAACTTTTCCATGCCCCTTGCTGATGCATCCTGAAGTTTCTTCTCTGTGACTGGAGTCGGTGGATCTTTCAAAGTGTCCAATGGATGGGTGAGTTGAGGTCTCCATCTTTATTTAGCAAAGCAACTTAGAGCCCCCTCCAGTTACAGAATATGTCTAAGGACAGACACCACCACAACTGCTGGCCACTGGTAACTTTTATAGAGGATTAAAGCAATTTATGGTTTTTTGTTTTTGTTTTTTTCTTGTACTGGGAATTGAACTCATGACCTCACGCTTTCCAGGCAGGCACTGTGCTGCTGAGCTAAATCCCCAGCCCTGATTAAAGCAATTTAAATAGCAATTTTTAGAAAATCCCTTGACTGGGGCAGGGAAGCAACACGGGAACTGTCCTGTCGTGGCAGAACTCTCCGTTGGCAGGTGGGGCCTGCACTGACACCTTGCCCTGCTCCTTTGGGACAGGAAAACATCACTGGAGCTGCCCTGTTTCTATGGACCTCTCTGTTGGTGGGTGAGGCCT
>NW_004955421.1:23532362-23560170 GCF_000276665.1 Chinchilla lanigera | reverse complement strand
TGTGGAGAAATAGGAACCCTTCTCCACTGCTGGTGGGAATGCAGACTGGTGAAACCACTGTGGAAATCAGTTTGGAGATTCCTCAGAATACTAGGTCCATAGGTCCCATTCAAACCAGCTATTCCCCTTCTGAGTATTTTCCCAGAAGATCTGAAAACATCATATCGCAGTGATACATGTGCACCTATGTTCATCGCAGCACAATTTGTAATTGCTAAACTGTGGCAGCAACCCAAATGTCCATCCACTGAGGATTGGATGAGAAAATTGTGGTACTTTTATATAATGGAATATTACTCAGCTACAAAGAAAGATAAACTCGAGGCTTTTATAGGTAAATGAACACAACTAGAGACCATACTCATAAGTGAAATAAATCAGACCTGCATGTGTAAGAATCATATTGTCTCACTAGTGTAAGACCTAAAAGAGTGAATAAAAACTAGGAGCTATGATAGATATTGTGAAATGAAAAGAAAATGCTCAAAAGTAAAGGGCAACTGGGGTGTGGGAAAAGAAAAGGGAAAGAAAGGGAAATTATGTAAGTATATATATACAGTACTGTCTTCTATTGCTCTACAGAAAGGAAAAGTTAATGATTACTTGTTTGATCAATCTTGTATGTCTCTATTTGTTTTCTTGAGAAACCACTTTGAAGATATCAATAAGTACTGCAACAACAATTGTTAATTTCCTACAACTTTGTCTGTAACTCTCTTTTGTTTGTATTGTTCTGATGCTATTTTGTAAATGCATGTCTATTTGTTAATATGTTTTCCTTCTTTTATTTCTTAAAAGAAAAAAAAGTCCCTTGGCCAATTGTGAATCCGTGGAACACATTATTATCAGTACACATTCTTCTCTCTTGCTTTATTGGTCACCTTTCTGTTGCTGGTACAAAATACTCAATCCCACAAATTGAATGAGGGAAGGCTTATTTCTCACAGTTTCAGAGTTTCAGTCCATTGTTGGCTGATTCCATTGCTCTGGGGCTGAGGTGAGGCGGGACATCATGGCAGAAGGGTGCAGTGAAGTAAAACAGCTCACCTCAGCAAGTCTCCCACCCCTTCAGCAGGGCTCTGTCCTAATGACACATTCAACTACAGATAGCAGTGAATTAATTCACTGGTAGGCACTGCACTCCCACGATCCAGTCACCGCCCCAGGAGTTTTTCAATCTAGTCAAATTGACAATTATGATTCATCATCAAACTTGCCCAGAGAGATTTCCTGACAAATTTTGTCAAATGTCCTATTGAATTCCAATTACAGATGTCTTTCACGTTGTTTGGAAATCCTATCAGGAAGTATAATACCTTTAGTCTGGCAAGGCACTGTCGGCCTGAATTCAGTGTGCTGTGGTAATTAAGAAGGCTCTGATCCATCTGATGCCATATTGGATCTGCTTCTTTTCCAGAACACTCCTTCCTAGGATGGGGCAGAGAGGATGATAATCCCTGACTATATTTAAGTTTAGTCAACTCTCACTCTCACACTATCAGGAATCAGAAATTTAGATTTGATAGCTTTCTATACTTTGCATATACTGCCATGTTTGCATAACAAGTTAAAATACTTTATAGTATTTGGTTTTATAAAAACAAACTAAAAAGCAAAAACTAGAAGTGGTCATTTTTGATATGAATATTCGATGACCATCTGGTCTCATACTCTCATATGTTTCAAAGTTATGAAACATGAAGTATGCCATAAGTGGCTAATTATAAGACAGATAGATTCTTTTTGAAATTAACAATATATTGGCGAAGTAAAAGGAAAAAAAGGTACCATTCTGAAAAAACATTGATGAGTGATGTATTTAAGTGGCAGGGTGTAATTAAGAATTTTAAATATAGCACTTAGTTTTTTTAGGAGTTAAATTCTCTCCTAACATTACTTTCAAATATTTTCCAAAATTAAATATAAAAGAGTAGCCTTCCTGAAACCATGCACGACAGACTGTGGTAAGTGACATTGGAGACATCCTTTTACAGAACTGACTAATCAGTCTCTGCTGGAGGTGGTGGGAGTACCCTGGATCCAATTTATTTCACACCGGCACAAGCCCTTATCGCTTGCCCTATTGCTATAAGTGGACTGAGAACTAGTCACATAAAGTGCATTCTGTGCAAAGAAATTTATTCATCCAGTCCAGCTCTCCTGTGGTTAGCGGACATCATACCTACGCTTGCCTCCTATAAGCAGAACATAAACAGGCCATTCAAATTAAGAGCTTGTTGAGAACCCGCATGGCTGTAACCAAGGCAGCAGCTGCAGCTGCAGCAGCCTCAGAAAAGCAGCGAAGATTCTATTATTTCCCTTGTATTCATAAAAGGGCCACTTTACAACTGTGATCTCACCATGTGGAGAGATTCCATTGTATTTTAAATTTTAGGGCTGACTTTTACAAACAGACATTAAAACTAATAGCTGTGTGCCTGGTGCTTTGAAAGCAAAGGGTGTATTAAGGCAGGATCTGCACAATGCTCTTGGGGGGGTCATACTCGTAAGAGAAAATGAATATTTAAATGTGAAAACAACAAAAAAAAGCTCTCTACTAAAATGTCACTTCAGATTAAAATGGAGAAAGGAATCTTTAAAACAACCAGTTTTCACAACCAGTGGATTGTCCAAGACTGCTGGCATTTTCAATGGTTCATTGTGGAAGGAGGGGGGACCACGCGATCGGGGTGGGTTGGTGGAGATCGGGCAAATGTTGTACTATACTAGTCTTTCCTGGGTCTGGAGCTGTTTTGGTTTCCTATGTAGACTGCAGATGAAAAGTGTTTATTCAGTGACAAACAAAGCCAAGTTTGTGAGCAGGAGACTGATTGCATTGAGAAAGCTAGAAACGAGGTCAGAACCTACCAGAATTCAATTCACTAGAGACGCACGAGAAGGGGCAAATTCAAACCTCTTCCTTAGCTCCGCACCACACACACTCAAATAAGCTAGTCTCATTTCCACTATGTGTGTGCAAGGTTGATATAGCCTGCGCAATGACTGAGCTGATGTGTGTGTGGAAGAGAAGGACCTAAAGGTCACAGTGAGCCACAGTGGGATAATAAGCCACAAAAGCTCATGGTAGAGTAAAGAACATTACACATAAGTACATGAAAGACTTCTGGTTTTCAGTAAAAATTCAGAGCCCTCTCTCCATTCAGAGCCTTTCTGTCCAAGGAAGTACTTTCTCAATACTACAAAATGAGCATTTTTTTCCTTTCTCCACCTGAAACTGTAGCACTTTTGAGCTGAATTTTTTTCTAACTTATTCTGTCCAAAGCAAGGGCAGTTTCCCAGATTCAAACCCCTGAGAGAGTCTGCAAGAGACGATTGTCCCCAAACAGGTGGACACAGGCAGCCACATGGAGAGAGACTTGTGCCTTGCTTCCTGACACCTTTGCATCACCCTTGTCCCATTCGCAGGGCTCAGATAGTTGCCCTTTTGCTGCCTCACCCAGTTCCTTTTGTTGGGGTGGGTGTGTCTAAGTTCCTTTGGATGAAGACCTGCAAACACTCCTGGTTCTTCTCAGTACCCTTCACCAGGAACAGAAACTTCTCCAGATAGTGGCTGAGGACTATTGCACATCATTTTCCAAAACTGGCCTCTGCTGGATTCTCTTGATCCAGTGCCTCGCGCTAGAACACTGACTTTGGAATTCTTGGCCATCCTTTCCACTGGAGACCCGCCTGGTGCACCAACCTAGCCTGCTCCTGGTGAGTTCTTCCCTTCTCCGGCAAATGAATGAGGATCATAAAAGAAAGCTGCAGATGGGAATTTGGATTCATTTTTGCCACTTTATCTATCAGAGAATGCCTCCTTTTCTAAGAGAGGATTTGAAGCAAAAGTTGAGTTTCTGCTGGTAGTTTAAGGCAGAAGATAGGACAACCCAAGCCATGGCTGATTATTTTAAAGCACTATATCAAGTTCCTATGCCATTCTAATAAGTTCATAGAAATGACTGTAAGGTCCGTGTGTCACTGGACAAACTGGTTCCCCAAATGCAGGGGGAAAACTAAGCTCACCCTACATGAAGAAGAGTAAGCTTGAGATTCTCATTACAGAAAAAGAATTTTCAGAACTAGTGAGTGGGAGGTATAAAGGGATTTATTAGGTAGAATTTTAGATGTACACATTGAAAGAAATAGAGGCTTTGAGCTGGATATATTTATGTAGGCTTAGGGTTGTTCCTAAGATGACGTATCTAGGACTTGTATTCTACACAGTGTGTTGGGTTTACCCATTTGATTGATGTGTTAAAAGACAAATCATTTACACGTTGTGAAAGTGAGATTGGCTGCCCTCTTGACACTGAGCCTCCTGAGGGCGGGCTTCAGTAGAAGGGAGCCCAGCCTACAGCTGAAAGGCACCGGCCTAGAACACAGTTTACAGGCCTAGTTTAAGACTCTCAGGAATTATTTTCCGGAAAGGGAAAAAAGCTTGAATAACTTCTGTGACTTGAATTTACAATTTTTTCTTAGAAATTAAAATTTTATTATTACAATGTTGTCTCCCTTTTACCTATCTTTATTTTTAGCCTCTGCCTCACGCGTATTATTAGTTGCCGGTGGCTGTGGTGCAGCAGGTGTGAGGTGAACTGCAGTGCTCTTCTCATTTCCCTCCATACTTCCCCTGGATTCCTCTTGAGGCCTGAGCAGCAGTGGTGTTTGCAGAGGAGTGAATTATTCTCACTCTCGACTTCCTAAGGCAAGGAGGCCTCTCTTCACATGTTGATCTCATGCTCCCAGCTGGGGAGGAGTTAATCACACTAGAACAGTACCTCTTAGATTTCTTTAGTATTTTCTTTCAAAGAACTTCTATGCTTGACAGCTAAAAGCTGGGCTGTACTAGGTATTAGAGTGGAGGACGGGATGAACAGGAAGAACACAGGGAGTGTACCAGGCAGGGAAAATACTCTGTATGACTCTGTAACGGTAGCTACACATCCAACCCCATGGAATGCTCAACACACAGAGCGACCCCACTGTAAGCTATGAGCTTTGGGTGATAGTGATGTGCCCGTGTAGGTTCACCGACCGTAGCAGAGCAGCCAGGCAGATGCAGGATGTTGATGGTGAAAGAGGTTGGGTATATGTTAGCAGGGGGTCCACAGGAACGACTGATGCCTTCTGCTCAGTGTTAGTGTAAAATTACATCTGCTCTAAAAAATAAAGTCTACTGAAAAAAAGAATACCAGTCATTCTTCATGAGGTGGAAGTAGAGGGCTCAACGTCCCCCAGACAGCCCTGAGGTCACCTTTTGTGTAGAAGGGGGTCATGCTGTTCATTACACACTCCTGCTTACACCAGCTTTGGAGCCATTTTGTTGCTCTTTGAGAAATCATGGCTTTCACAACTGCTGTAGTCTGTTCCTTAAGTAGACGATGAACTCTAGCCCCTTGTAATTTTTCTGTTCTCCAGTGTTGGGGGTGATTCAGTTACTCTCTGCTATACTCTCATTTCAGTGGGTCTTGGGGAAGGCAAACACACATTTCTTTTTCTATGTTACAATGGGAACCTGGAAAGCACTTTTATTTTGGGATTTATATTCATTTTTGGGTCCCCACTTCATACTTACTAAGTCTGAATTATTTGATATGTTGGCAAGAAAAGAAAAAAAAAATCAAATCCCCTTTATCTGGATTCAGCCACTCTGGGTTCTGAGGCAGGAGGATCATGAGCTTGAGGCTACAATGCAAGGTCCTGTCTCAGACAGCAAAAGGAATAAACAAAAAGCCCCCCTTCATGACTGCAACAAGCCAGCTCTTGAAGCTTATCACTATGTAGTACATCAATGATGTTTAAATCAGCAATGATTAGACTTCATTCTTGCAGGATCAAGCCCCACATCCCAGGCAGCCCTGGGATCTTTTCCTACCCTCTCAGCAATGCAACTTTCCCTTCCTTCCTGGACACTCAAAAGATGTAACGATGTATATTTTCTTCCTGTCCACCATGGTATTTCATACACATACACTTGTGCCTTTGAACATGCTCAGACCTCATAGCATCACTGAATAAACTATATTCGTTCTTCATTCTGTCTTTGATGGAAAACTTTTCCAGCTGCTCTACTGCCTCCCTAGCAGCCTGCCTTCAGGGCCTGGGTAGAAGGGCACTTGATAAAACAACACTGAGTTATAGGAGAATTCAGCAGATTCTTACAGAGAGCCCTTCCCAGTCTTCTTCATGGCCCAAGAAGTTTATATTTGTAATCCCATGAAAATTTATTGGAATCCTAGTGAGTTAACTCCAATCTACCATTTCCAGTGCAACACATGGTGAGAATAAAGGCACTAAGGCATATTTGTAGTTATGGGGAGCCAAGGAGACCTATGTCCAGTCACAATGATGGACATTCAGAACAAAAGTCTCAACCCAAGGCCAAACCTAGTTCTTATTCATTTGTGAAGAAGGGAGTGGCTTGAGGATGAATGACTGTGAGAGTGGTGGGAACTACGTAAGTGCCATGAGCTGGGCTAGGTAGGAGGTCTGAAATCACCTCTGCCATATGCAGAGAGAAGGATATGCAGAAAGAGTAATCTGCATGACACAACTGAGATAGTATCTAATGTTTTGGGGTCAGTGTTTCAGCTCTAATGTATAATCTTTGAAGCCCCAGGAAGTCATAGCCTCTATCCCAAGGTTGATCCCAGGATATAGCATGGAGCATTGGCTCACACATCCCTCCTTATCCCGGGCTCACTCAAGGGAACAATGGGGGTCCAGAGAAACATGCCTGCCATCTCCAAAGATCACCATCAGCACCTTAGCTAGACCGATATGCATCGCTTAAAGCCAGTTGAAGGGATAAGGCAAAGTCCTAGCGTGCTCTGTACACATCAGTACATGGAAATAGGGTCAGGCTCAGATGAAATGGAAACAATTGCTCCTCTTTCAAGGAGAGTTACCCAGGTGGTCCTCCACAGACTGAGTTCATATGGATTAGCATGGTGGAAAAGGACAATGTTAACAAAGGTTCTAGAAAATCAAAGGATAATTGTTCTTTTGGGCTACTTAACAATAAAACATTATAGTATTTCTTAATATAAGATTATAAGAATGTGGACACTTATTTTGTATAATTAGAATTTCAACATCAGAACCTGCTCTGTTGTCTATAATTTTCATCTATGCCTTCAAATCCAATGTAATTCCACAGTTAGCAAAGAGGTACCATTCCATTTTCTATGATGTCAGGCCAGTTGTGTTTTAAAGTCAATTAATCCAAAAATAAGTTTATATAAGAGGAACGCACTAAGAGCTGTTCACTGCTTTAGCTGCTGAGCTGAAGACTATAGGCTTAAAAGTGCAATCCTTTGAGTTCCAAAATGTGATAACAAAGACAGAAAACGATGTGGATGTCAGCAAAGACAAAGGTGTGCTTGTTTAGACACAGGTTTCAATCTTCTTTCTGGGGAAAGGTTACTCAACTGCCGCAGCCCTTGAAAATTGCTTGGACTTGGTGCAGGTGAGTGAGCCTTGTATGCGAACTTATTAATTAGCTCCAGGGACTTACATTTTAGTCACCCTGGACGCAAAACTGTAAGCTTCTCATTGTATCAGAGTCTTTCACCCTTCAGGCATGAATAATTTTTCTCATGGGGAGGAATTTTATAAACTGTTATGTTACCTCTACATTGTAACGAAGCCCTGCGAATTCTGAATTCCATAGATTTTGCAACTCAGATTTCTTTTTTTTTGTCCACGGCAGAATTAAGACAGCCAACCAATTCAATCTCGGCATTTACTGAACATGTACTCTGTTTGGACCGAAGAGGCATGCCTGTTCACTCTCGAATGAAGCTGCCTTACACATTTTTGCAAATGCAGCAGTAGCTTGTAGTGCTAGGGGGACAGTAGGTGCCTGGCAAGTATTTGTTACATCATTGATGTGTCATTGGAACAAATGAGAGAAGCTGGTTGAATTATATACAGCCTGCATCTCTGTCCATGAGGAATTCATAACCTAAAGCGCAGATCACACACTGATTTATGGACAGGTACAGGAAGGTAGAAATGAACAAGCAAAATAGATTGAGTATAAGAAAAACCAATGGGCACAAATGTGCTCAGTCTTTCTCTGTTTTGCAGCTGTGTGGTAAGGTGATAACAAAAATATTCCTGAAAGTAGAGATTATATTACCAATTTGAAATTCAAATTAAATATTTACTACATCTAAAACATTTTAACATATTTTAAAATGTAAATTATTATACATTTGATTTGTTTTATATATTTCAACTTGTAATTCATTAGATATTTTTATCAGATCATGAGATATATAATTGTTCTTTCTTTTTTTCTATTTTTTTGTGGTAAGTTGACAATGTCAGGTCTTGCAATCCATGTTACAATGTGCAAACCAGAATTCAGCTTTAAACCTTTAACAGGCAGTCACATTTAGTTTTATGCAGTTTCATAATGAAAACCAGCTGTTCACAAATATAGGTATTCTAAGTGTGCGTAGATTCTTGTACAGTGGTTTTTATAGTTAAAGTAAGTACTCAATATATTAGTAAAATTCTGCTTTTTGTAATGTTGTATTTACTTTTCATTGTAGCTATAGTACAATAACTTCCATTTGTAGCTTTTATTCAAATTGTGAATGTTAAATCCGAGTATGAATTGTACTTTATAAACTCATTCTCTAAAGTTTGAACTCTGAGAATTTTTTTCCCCGCTCTTCAAATTGACGATTTTGGAAGTGATACAGTTTTATTTCAGGAAATGGATTTCAAAGAGAGAAACTGGATTATATTACTCCTTTGAAACTTATATTTGACAACTTTGTAGAAAGTTCAGAATTCTTGCTTGAGATGAGCTAATGTCAGCCCAAAATGTTAAATCTAAATTCACTCTGTTAGTGAAATATGGATTTTTTCCTTTAGGTTGTGTAACTAATATGACTATTTTCCTCCAAACTTAGTAAAAGAAAAATCTCTTCATCACTATGATAATCAAATGTACTGGACTTCCCTGTTATGGTATCATACCATATTTTGAGCTCAATAAATATAAACTGTTTATCATCTTAAACTTAGCCATGGAGAATGTTTCAGGTGTTTTAAGTACTCCCAGCACTCAGGAGTCTGAGGCAGGGGGATCGCTGTGAGTTTGAGGCCAGCCTCAGCTACAAAGTGGGTCTGAGGCCAGCCTGAACTGCATAGTGAGACCCTGTCTCAAAAAATACCAAAAAAAAAAAGTTTCAGTATTTTTTTTTTTTTTTTTTTTTTTTTTGGTTTTGGTTTTTCTCCGGTACCGGGAACTGAACTCACGACCTTGCTCTTGCCAGGCAGGTGCTTTGCTGCTGAGCTCAATCCCCAGCCCCTTTAGTATTATTCTTGATTAAATGACTTAACAAATAGCTCAATACAATCCACTTGCAAGCTGTTTGCAAGTTGCTACCACTCTAGATTTAAACACTTCAGCAAATTCAGTGTTCGCCTTCACTGTCTCCAAAGTGTATCTGTAGTGCAGCTGACTAACAGAAGCCAATCCACAGTAAAACTGTCAAGACTTTTCTCTGTATAGCAGAACATGCTGTGTCCTGGTGGTCTACGCAGCTATCCTAGGCATTATGGCCAGAGGTTTATATCAAACTTTAGTCAAAACAAAATTCAACTGAAAAGACAAAGAAATACAACTAACTGGAAGCTGTTATCTGTGCTCATCTCAGCTATCATAGCAAATTTCATAAATAACTTACTTCTCAAATAACTTGTCCTGGAAGTTCTCAGCTTGAGCACAGTTGTCTCTAGTTGGGCTTAGATTGGTAAATGCTTGTTTCTGTCCCACACGCTGCTGCTGTCCCTGAAGGCTCTGATAAACCCACCTTCTGAAAAGGTGCTGATACCAGCGCGAATTGCTTCACTTAATATGTAACAGTTTCCCCAGCAGCACTGTTTATTTTACTCACATTATATACCAGCCAGATAAAATTTCACTTGTCATTTTATGAGGCTTTATTTTTTGTCATGCTTCAGTTAGGTAAAACTGTAAATTATTTCATATAGATTTGTAATTATATTCTTTTGACAACATTTTTTCACACTAAACACTTTTTTTCCTGCTGAACATATGGGATTGTTCTTTCCTTTACCAAAGAAATGTGATCTTTCCCATTTTTCTTAAATCCCTGGCCTAGTGATTGAGCTTCTTTTAGCAGCGCTTCTTGGAAACATGAGGGCAAGATATCTTCTGTTTTCTCTTTTACTGTAAGAAAAACAGCCTAGGGATAAAAGGCAAAACTCCAAGACCTCCACACTGAGAAGGACAGGGAGTGGCAGAGGCTGGAGAGACAGAGAAATACTGAATTGGAAGCCCCAGCAGCTGCCCGGCTCAGCTCTAGCCAGCTGAGCCTGGGGACAGAGAGCTCTGGGGCCTTCAGGAGCTGTGTGATGCTGGCCATAGTTGTACAGACGGCCTGAGGGACGTCTTGCAGTAGAAACAATTTTCTTCTACTCTTAAATTTGTACATTTGTGTGTATTACTCATGTCTTTTCTTTTCCATCTATGGATGGGATATTTTTGACCCTTAAGGAGCTGCTTCTCCTGGGGCTAGGGAATTTCTACAGATACCAAAGAAGTTACTTGAAGAGCACAGCTTTCATATGCAAACAATATGATTCAGAGCCCTCACCTCTAAATTCCTCTCTTGCTGAGCTCTCACACTGTGGCCACTATTTTCTTGTCTTGTCCCCAGCCCAACTCTGCTAGGGCACTGGGGTAGATAGCAGAGAGACCAAAGAAAATACCTGGAGACCGCTTGGAGAGATACGGTTTATTAAAACCTACTGACAGGTACTGACAGACAAGGATAGGGTTAAGTAATACCAACAGGAAAGTGCCCACAGAAAGTTTATAATGTCCAGCAGCACTACCCCAAAAACTCACAGGGCTTCCACTCTTCACCAGCACCCTTGGGCCAAATGCCGTGAGGGGTGTGTACAAAAAAACAGTGTCACCCACGAAGTCCAGTGGTGATGGCCTGGACAAATACAGGAAAGTACTTGGAGTGTCCAATGGCAACTGGCTGGACTACTCGCATTTACACTTCACACTGAGCTCTGTGCTGACAGCTACTACAGGGAGAGGCATTTTATAGATTAGGCCAAAACAGTGACATCATGAGCTGGCTTTATTCCCTTGCATGACCAATATTCTAAGGAACAGCTGACTTATCAGACAGGCAGGAAGTCAGGTAATATAGATTACACTCATTTCCCCAGTTCTCAGAGTTTCTGGATAGCGCTCACCAGACAGTGGGGTCCGGGCACACTCTCAGTGTCCCCAGACTCGGCAAGAGTCTTGGGAGCCAAGGTGTTGCAGAAACATGGTGCTAAGTGTCCTAGTTTTCCTCCGGGATGACAGCCCCCTGCCCCTTCACCCAGAGCTGGGTAGCAGGCAGCCAGGTGCCAGAACCTGCTGAAATTATTAAAGTGAGCCAATCCTAAGGCTGTGACGCCTGCCTCGCTCCATCCTTCCCAGGGAAACCACGACGTTTTCCCTCAGCCCTCCGCCTTCTGACAGAGCCTGGTATCGCTCCACCAGGCCCAGGTGCTCGTTGTCCTGGGGTCTGTGAGGAACAAGCTGCTTTTTCAACTCCAGCCATACCCTGATTTGCTGCCCTGCTTATACCTGAATACTACTGTCACCTACATTTTAACAGGATGTGGGAGAGATTCCATGAAAAGAGATACCAGTCCTTAACCTTAACCACTACATGCACTCCATTGGTGAAGCTGCAAATTGTGTCATAGTTATACAATATTTCATAGATCCATATTAAATATTTAGTAAACTGCATGTAAATTTCCTAAAGTATTAATTTTAAAATTTAATATTAAATAATCTGGAATAAATAGTTTGATACTGTTTAATTATGATTGGTATTTAAAAAACTCTTGGAAAATGCATGAAACAAATGCTAATTTAAAAATATTTTTACTTTAATTTATATTTTAATGGAAATATTTTGTTGTATGTACCTTGTGTAAAGACATATTTAATCTTTAATCCTGGAGATCCTTGCTCTCAATAAAATAGATTGTGTGAGTATCGATTATGATAATACAGTTAGTGATTTTACTAAAATAAAGCTAGCAAAACAAGTTTGATGAAATAAATCTGAAATAACTTATGAATTACTTGTGTCTTTATTTTGTTCATCCAAGCATCATCAATCTACGCTTCGCACACCCAGGCATGTGTAATAATAATTAACAACAGTTGTCATGGGTGTTTTGATGACTTTCTGTCAGAGAGAAATCATAGCATTTCACATATCAGAAAAATTTGTCATTACACTGGCATATTTGTGAAAATAAGAACATAGGACTCATTTTCTCTAATAGTTTGCTTGACTTGGGACGTTGACATGTTTAGATGGCTTGTAGAGGGGCCTGTATTGATATTCTCGCCCAAGTCCCACAACAGTTAGGAGCAGGCTGGCAGATAACTGTGCTTTCTCTCTGCTCTTTAAACTGATAAAGCTCCCTGAGCTGCTGTGGAAGCCAAATGCTCTTTTTCTAAGATGTCCTTGGGGCTGGTGGTCACTCAGTCTCAGCTTCAACGTCACCTTCGTGGTAAGTCCTTCGCTGATCATCCCGGCCCCATAACACTACCTTGTTTTTATTTTCCTTGTGTCTTACATCACTACAAGATTATGTCTAAACCCATAACTTTGTGTAGGTTTAGATATAAGCCTGTTGTCTATCATTAAACTATAGATCTTAGGTTGGTTAAACCACAACTGTGGGTGTAGGACCTGGCAGCATTTTCTTCTTAAATTTCTTAAGATGTTTTCTAATGGACAGCCAGGTGAAGAACAGAAGATCAGGCTTTCCTGGTTACATCATCAAGAAAATATAAAAATGTTCAGGCAAGTCTTATTTGTGGTAGCAAAAATAATTAAAAATGACTGAAATATTTCCTTGATCAGGAAAATACAGAATATTCATAAATTACAAAGAATAATGTGTCAGTTGAAAGAAATTACCTAGAGCTATATGAGTTACTATGGACAAATCCCCCAAACACAGGTGTGAAAACTAAGCTATAGAAAGATATGCATGAGATAGCACTACAAAAAAATCTAAAAAAGGTGCAAAATAATACATTGCTTGTGTATATCTACACATATATGTACATTTCATTAAAAAATTCTTGGGCATGATAGACACATTTCAAGAAGAGGTTATTTCTGCAAAGGAGGAGGTATGGAAATTAGGAAAAAATCAGTCTTGACTCTTTGTTTTACTTCTTTAAAAAGACAAGAAAGATGTAAAGTGAAAGTGGGAAAATGTTAGGTTTAACAGAACTTATTCTCTTTATTTTTCTATGTCCTTGAAAAATGAGATGATAAGTTGGTACTGCGTACTGTCCTTAGTGCTTGACAAATATTTCTGTCCGTCTTCTGGGCTTTCTCCATGTTTTGCAGTGACTATTAAGTTGAGATTAATGTCTCCTTAATGACAAAGAATGCAAAGAAATCTTGAGTACCAGCTGGGTACTTGTCACACTAATAAAGAAATTTTGTTTTTGCCCTCTTGGATACTATTAAACTGTACTTAAATTTCTTCCATTCTTGGAAAAGTTTTAACTAAGGTTCTTATTTCTATGCTTAAGACTCACTCACTAATGTTTGTTTATTTATTCAGTAAGTATCGTTGGAGTCACATATATAGCTGAAGCATGGGTAGAATTTTATTCGGAGTATTTTTAGCACTGTTTCACAGCCTCATCTGCCTTCAGATCTGAAATTAAAATAGTACTTTTGTTGTGTTTATGGCAGGTTTATTTCAGATAATTCAATTCCACAGTTAGAATGTTATTCATTTTTATTTTCTCACCCATTTCATGAGATGTGATTTAGGTTCCCAGAAGTTCCCCACATGCCACTAGCTGAACAATCTAAGCAGAAAGACTTCAAGGCTTGGTGAAGTTACACAGCGATAGGCTGGCAAGGCAGGGCTGGTTGCTGCTTACAATTCCTCCTGGAAAGCCGAAGCTCGGGCTGTATTGGATCTTAGAGATTTGCTACGACACCTTACAGTTCCAGTTTCGCGAGGGCCTGGCTTGCATCTGTCTGCCCTCCACACACCTCTCGTTCATGCACTTCATCATTCCTCTTTCCATCTAACAGTAACTTGACATCTCACACTGTTGGGTACTTGGCACCGTGTCATTGATTTTAGAAGGTGAAATTATTGAGAGTTGTTCTCTTCCTACTTTTCCAAGTTTGCTTATCTTTCAACCAGCTGCTACTTCCTACCTTTGCTGGGTCCTCCACTTTTAATTTATAGAATACATAGAAAAGGAAATAAAAGGAACACTTAATTTAAAAGACAACATGCAGACCCTGATTATCCGCCAAATTCTTAATTAAATTCTCCTGAATTAACTTACAAAATAAACTCCATCTAGTGAGTCATAAAGCTTTAACGCAAGAGCCAGTGTGGCCCCCTCAGTGTCGTAAGCTGCGGGAGCACAAATTAGGGAAAACCTGGGAAAGCGGGGCGTTGGAGGGGTGAGGGATGATTCGAGTCAGAGAGTTACTTTTCGTTTAAGTGTGAACGAAGCAAAACTTTTCAGGATTAAATTGGCTGGAGGGAAATGTCATGCCAGCATGTGTAAAATGACAAGGGACAGCTGGCTAGAGAGGCGTAAATCAGAAACCAGCCTCACCTCGTGGCTGTGGAATTGCCACAAGGATGCTTATAAATAGCTCTCTCTGTTCCCCAGCTCTGTCAGGAAGAGTGGTGGGCATGGAGATGAAAGCCGCCTCTGTCCAAAGCTCAGGAGCCAACTCAATGGCTTCCTGTGCAGCCTGACTCCTGGCCTCATGGACAGGCGATACCTGGGACTCAGCCAGCGTTTGACTAAAGAATGGGGCCCTCTGCGACCAGAATGCACAGGGCTAAAGTGTTGTTAGGGGCTCAGTGTGCAGATTTACCCAGCTGTTTCAGTTGCTTTGTGTTGCTATTCCACAATACTATAGTCTGGGTAATTTGAAAACCATATATTCACTTGGCTCATGGTTCTGCAGACTGGGAAATCCAAAGCCGAGGGGTCCACATCTGGTGAGGACCTTCTGGCATCATCTTCCTGTGGCTGAAGGTGGAGAAGCAAGAGAGAGCTCTTCAAGGTGAAGGTGGAGAAAGATTGAACCTATCCTTTCCTGAGGAATTCATTCCCATGATGACAGCACCAATCCATCTAAGAGGGTCAAATACTCATGGCCCAACACCCCTTAAAGGACCAATTTCTCAACATTATTGCATTTGGGATACGTGACTTTACTGGACCCACTCAAACTGTGACAATAGCAGAGTAATGAAAGGTCACCGAGGTTTAATAAAACCAAACTCTCAGCCCAGCTTCAACTAGAATGAAGCTTCTTTGGATCTCTGGGTACTGATTTCCTGAATTTGGAGGTCTGGACTGGGCAGTTCCAGCTGGATGGTTGTAGCACATTCCAAACTGTGTTTTCTCTTCAACTAACTTTTGAATTCAATCAAATCCAGCAAACATTATTCTAAGCCCTAGGGAAGCTTTCTATTGATGTAAACAACATGGAGGCCCAAATATTTTCCATCATTGGAATTGGTGTTTCCTGATTTTAAAAAAAAGCCTATGTTTCCTTCATCTTTCTTGTCTCTTTAACCCCGAGAAAAGCCCTGTATAGTAGGTGCACAATAATGGCCTGTTAAATAGCCAATGAGTTGCTTATAAACATCAGGAAATTTCTAGAGGAGGGTGGGCCCACCACAGACTATGGGAGGGGCTTCTCCCGCTAGTGTATCCATTGGCTCAATTTAGAGCCATGCCAACTTCTGGGAAGAAAAATTGGCTTCAGGAAAGAGGTGTTAATGGAAGCTAGAGAATGTCCCCTGTGTACTGTTCTGTGCAACCCGTTCATTAAAATATAATGCAAGCAAGTCATGCACAAATAAATGGTGTGGAATATAGGACTGATGACAGTTGGAGAGAATCCTGAACAAGAATTGAAGGCACACAGAAGCACGTGTTCCCTGCACTTCCTTCTCTTCCAGCCCTTCTTTGCTGTCATCCCTTCCCCTTTTCTTCTAGATGACTGCAAACAGTGCAAACAGTGGCTGTCCCTACACCTTTGGGGGCCAGTTAGGGAACCTGGAAAACCAGGTTCCAGGCCTGGTTCCCTCTGGGAGACTGCAGTGGCTTCATTTCAGGGAGCGAATCTCCTGTCTACCTTCTGTGAAGGGATAGAGGGCTTGAATTAGTTGAGGGTGCAGGTCCGTCCCAGCACTAATGGCCTGTGGTTCTAACTCATCCTTCCCTCATTTCTTGCTGCAGACCATGGAAAGCTTAGCCAGGGCCTAGTGCATCCCTCGCATCTCCTTTTCCTGCTTGTGGCCCTTTCTCTTTGCCTCCCACATCCATTTAATCTGAGTTTTGGCAACCGCTGAGAAAAAGCAGCTGCTTCCTTCACTGACTTTACTTCCTTTGGGCTGTCGACATATGTATGGCTTGTGATAGCTCTGGGGCAAAGCGTTTATGTCTGATTAACTCAGTTTTAAAACACACCAACCATGGCGGCACTAATTCTACTGGATTTATCTGTCAAGTCAGTGGCTTTCAATAAATAGCGCTGCTGTGAGATGAGAAATATAAAGGCTGGCTCTGTAGCCAGGCAACAAAGGAAAAAGGCAATTGTAGATGGGATTTTTACTTGATGAAATCCAAACTACAGGTTGTCTCTTTAAGGACCAAGGATCATCCACAGGAGTGCTTTTAAGTTATGTTATTTAAAGAAAAGAACCCATCTATATTCTGATTCTGACCAATTAGGCTTCCACTCAGTTTATCTTCTTAGGTTTTAAATACTTTTCTGTAAAAAAAAAAACCTTAAAAATGTACTTTTATGATGATTCAAGGACTGCCGCTGTGCCTTAAACTAGACTAAGACACACAGAATACATTTAAATGAATTACAAAGTGTATTATACTCTGAAAATCAGCATTAAAATGCACATTAATTTTTGCAGCTTTTAAATACTTTGGTTGCTGAGGAACTGCTTCCATTCTATAATTGAAATAGCTCTTCAGATGCAATTTAGTTGCTGATTGGTTTTTAAGTATTTTTCAAAGCTAACAGCTCAGGTGGAAAAAGGTGGTGTACCCTTGGGGTTTAAATAGGGACACAGATGTCACCACGCCACGGACTCGCGGGGCCCCTGGAAACCGCACTTATTTCCTCTAGAGAAGGGGTGCTCCACCCCAAAGCTAGGCGCACACTTAACCGTGCAGGAACCATAGAGCTGATTTGACATCACATATATGATTTCAGTTACAGAGAATTATTCTCCTTTAAAGGTATTTCTCAGGTCTCATAAACTCTACTCCTCTGTTCACACATTTTATTCTCTTGCTTTTCACTACCCCCATTTTTGTTTTTGCTTTGGTTTTTGGTCTGGTACAAGAAATATCAAGTAGGAAAAGAGAAGGCAGAACAAAACAGCAAATTTACCTTGATAGTGCCTGGATATCTACAGGTGTGACTTGGAAGAAGTCTAGACAAAGGACCCGAGGTGGGGATTGGAACCTTTGGATTTTGATTTTGGCTATTCCAGGCAGCAAAAGATATTGCAAAGTGCCTGTGTCCACGTGACAATGCTCAGTGACTTCAAGATAAAAAAGGAAAATCTAGCGGCTTTTTGAGGGGTATGTGCCTACCTCCTTTATGTTAATAGAGCTGCTTTGAACCCAGTAATGATGAGGGCTTGTGTTTGGCAAAATGTTGGAGACAAAATTAGTTCCCATCTTAAATTTCTCACTGAGGGGCGATGGTAAATTTGCATAATTCTTTTTTCTTTTTTTCTTCGATGACAAATGTGACTGCTGATATATTGTGGGATTGTTACAGAGTTCATATATAAAGTCATAATGCAGGAAAACTACAAATTGCTTTGTGAATATAAAGTAGAATCACTAGCAGGGACTTCTAAACAATGAGACTTGGGAGAGGGCTATCAGATCCCACCAGAAAGAAAGCACAAAAGCTTTCAGAATCTTTTGGTTTGTTGCATCAAATTAAATAATCTGCAAGAAAAGATCTAGGTTAATTATACCTTATGAATTCTGTCTCTCTGTTTAGGATGTCAAAGGCTGAGAAGGTAAATTTAAATTATGGAACAATCTGTTCTTTGGACTTTTTCATTGATCATCAGTGGCATATCAGGAGAAAAATGAGTGTATATAGAGAAACAGTTACTGGTAGTAAAAGTAATAAGAATAACATTTAACCACAACTTATTACATATTTAACTATGTGCCTGGCAATTAGCTACATGTTTTACATTTATTTTAATCTTCAGAAAAACCTTGTAGTATGGGTATTATACCTTCTCCTGTAAACAAAGTTGAGCCCTAGAAAGGTTAAGCAATGCACTCAATTTTATAGAATAAACAGAAGCAGCAGATATTGTAAAAGAAATTTTACAAATTGTTCAAGAACAATACACATAACTTGTATAGATGGTTAAGAAGCCATTGCAAAATCCAACTGGGTGTGCTTTGATCACATGGACTTGAAGCCTCACCACCAAGCTCTCTGTTGCTAAGAAAACTCATTCAAGTACAGAGTAAGGAGAAGACATTTCAGGTAATGGATTTTTCTTCTTTCTTTTCATGATAGGTAGTACACCGTAATGCCTAGCTTGTGTGTCATAGGAAAAGAAAGTTGGATGAAGAACAATGTGCTATAAATTCTTTCAGAGAGAATACTCATTGCCAACCAGTGAGTTCAGGGAGAGACGCAGAAATGGCTTAACTCCAACTGATGTGATTATTTAATTCTCTTAAATAGATCATTATTTAAATTATACTGTCCAAATCTGAATAAAATACATGAAGGCACCAAGAGCCACTTCTCCATAAAAATCTCAATGGGGGTGAGAACAGAGCCCATATAGTGTACTCTCTTTGAAAATATATGGATAGAGCTTGAAAATGAATTGTAAGAAATCCTGGCTTGAGTTCCTATCACCAAAAAAGTCCCACATTGCTTTCTGTCTTCTGATTAGGTAGGATTTGTGAACTTGAAAAACAAACTAGTATAAAGATTACAAGGGCAGCATAAAGGAAAGATAAAATGAGGAGGCTACTGGATCTTTAAAAAGTAGATTTTTTTTTTCTTTTTGTGATGGGAACCCCAAAACTCTTGGTAGCCAGATGGCAAGTGTGAATTAAAGTATCCCAGGAAAGGTTTGAAAAGACTGTCAAGAAACACCAAGCACAAGCACCTACTCTTTTGATCTGTGCTTTGTGTTATCTGTAGACTGTTCATGCATTTCCCCAGCCTTGTGCACGGTTAGACTTGGGAGAGGACGTCACAGAAAGGGCAGGCAGGGCTGGCCAGTGTGGTGGAAGCAGAGGGCAGGGAGGACACGGGAACCACTACAGTCAAGAGCTGAGTCCACAGAACCCTGGAAAGGCTATTTGCTATGCATGACAGTGCATTCATGGTTTTTGTTGTTGTTGTTTTTTTTTTAAACATACATCCATTTATGAAATAGGATAGGAACATTACAAACTTTACACAGTTATGGATAGATTAGTAGGAAAATATCAATGGCTGCTGTAATACATGGTGGTATCTTCAAAGTGGTTTCTCAGGAAGAGAGAGATATGAAAGAAGGATCTAATAAGCAGTTACAGCCTAAGGGTTGTCAAAAAAAGCATATTACCTCCTCACCAGTGACTCCTTTCACTGAGGTATGATGGCTGGAAGGAAGGCCAGGATTGAAAAGAAGGACTGAGAGACTTGCACCTGTGTCTAGCAACAGGCTGTTTTCTTGTTCCTCCATAGTCATGATTACCCAGGACTCCTCGATGGAGATGACGGTCTGGCCAGAGGGAGAAGGCAGACCATGCCCCAAGCCCTCTCATTCCTGTTGGACTAACTGGTAGCATGGGTCTGAGCTCTGGGGCCTCCACCTCAGAGGGCAGACAGATCTCCAGTGGTCTCCTTTGCATGCAGGGCATGGCCCATGGGGCCTCTTAGGGCAGTTCCTCTTGAGGTGGCCTGGCTTTTAACAGTGGTAGCCGATGAATGCAGTTGTCGAGTTCTTCTTGGAGCCCCGGGAATCAGACCTGGGATCTGTTTCTCTTAGTGGTGCAGCAAAAGCAGCTACTTTTCCTCGGTCTCTTTGTTTTCTCTCCTTGGCTTCCTCCTCATCATGGCTATAGAATACTGCAGAGGCAATTCTTACTAACATCTCAAGTGAGCTATCTGGGGTGAAAGCCATTCTTTGTAGCTTTTTCTCTCCAGCTTCCCATTGCTTTGGGACCCCACAACCAGTTAGTGTCCTCTCCCCAACTGTCAGCACAGGCAGAAGGAATCCTGCTGCAGACTTCTCCGGAGCTCCACCACAGCCTGTACTGTCAGGGGAAGAATGGCTTCCAATGAGTCTCTGCAGGTATTGTGCAAGGTCCTCCTGGTTTACAGCTTCCGAGCGGCTCTCGTGAACCCAGTCCACTGGACCTCTGACTCCATGGGCTTAGTCTGCATTCTCATGTACTCTGAGTCCTTGTTCAGCAGCTGCTCCTCTGCTGCCTCTGGACCTTTCTGGTTCCCAATGGCAGGAGCAAGAGTGGCCCGTTGTATGGCATGTATTCCCAGGGGTTGTTCAAAGTTTCAATGATTCACACACATCCGTGGGTGGGCAACTGCAGTCAATGCATGGTGGGCCAATTGTGTCACTGCTTCTCTGTGTCATGATAGATCTCAATTGAGCGGCGGCGGCCGGCCTAAGGGCCTGCGCGCAATAGCGCTCGCCGCCGCATGGCTCCCCGTGCGCTGGGGGCCCACCCTCCAGAAGCCACCAGGCAGGAAGCTAGCCAGCCAGAAGACTGGCGCTCCCCACCCGTGGCTCCCTGTGCACCGGAAGCCCTCCTTCCGGGGAACGACGAGGCCGGGAGTGAGTCGCCGGTCCGAAGACCCCAAAAGACCGGCTCTCCCCGCCTGAGGCTCCCTGTGCGCTGGGGGCCCACCCTCCAGAAGCCACCAGGCAGGAAGCTAGCCAGCCAGAAGACTGGCGCTCCCCACCCGTGGCTCCCTGTGCTCCGGAAGCCCTCCTTCCAGGGAACGACCCATTCATGGTTTTGAATAACACAGTCTGAAAGGTTCAAAAGCTCAGTGTGTAGGAAATATCTGATTTTTGCAGTAAGATTAACAGCTAGCATTAAAAAAAAGGAAGAGAAATAGAGGGAAAAAGAGAAAGAGAAAAAGGTCAGCAGTACATGTCAGGTGCTGTGCAAATTAAACAAGCCCTTGGGCCACCAGCTGCCTTATTTAGAAGTCTTCAAAACAGTGAGCTGCTCTTAACTGTACACAGAATCACTAGTAAGTTGCTTTTTGGAAATCCAGGAAATTCTTCCTTCTCCTAACAGTAGTTTCCAGCCTGGTCTGTGCACTGGAACCTTCTAGAGAGCTTAGCAAAATTACCACATACCTGGTTCTCATTCCTGGAGGTTCTGATTTGATTTGGTGATCAGAATTTTAAGATCTTCTATTGAATCTAATGTGTAGCCAGCAATGAGAAAATGCCATATATTTGCTATGATGACTTTGACTTTGGGAGAGGTAGCATTTTTGGAAGTTTAGGTGGCAGGTCAAATCTCACCATATTGAGCTGGGGCCAAGAGGTTCACAAGAAGAAATTCTGGCAAAGGCTTATGCTTTCATGCTTTTACACATCAGGAGTCAGGATGCGTCTTTCAGTAATGCCACAGTTTCCTCACTGGGGACCAGGTTGCTGCCCTCAGGAGGCTTTCATTAACAGAGCACACACCACCTTGGGAATAGTCCTTCAAATCTGTCTGGCGTGATATGTTCTAACCATTGCTGGATTTATACGTGTTGAATTAAATGGTTGCTTAAATCTTCTTTAAGAAGATAACACTATGATTTGGCATTAAAACAAAAAAGTTATTGTGTACAAATACAGACATGGAAACAGGAAAGTGGGACATAAACTTGGTATTAAGGAAACAAATATTCCTTGTCGTGAAAAGAATAACCGTAAGTCTTTATGCTCGTGCAAAACAGCAACTAAATGCTTGGACTGGAACAAAGGAAGACCCCTCCATACAGAGACACCAGATTGCTCCTCTCGGAGGTAGTGCAGAAGGGCCGCCTATCAGAATCAAGCAAACAGTAAGAGCAAAGCTCATTCCAGGGCAACAGTGCTTTGGGAGGGAATCTGAGAAAAATGTGAAGGATTTTTTGTTTAAAGAAAAGCTGTGCTGTTAGTACTTTGAATGACATGAATGACCGAATCATAGAAAAAGCTTCCTATCAGTGATGGAGTTAAAAAACAATAGAAAAACATCATTCTCTTGAATGTAATGAAGTTTTAGAAATCTCAAAACCAATTTATTTTTCCTTTTAAAGTATGAACAAGACTGATAAATTTTAAAATGTATGAATAAGTCTAAAAGAGCTATTTCAATTTGTATAATACAAAACATTTAGACAGTGAAAAATGTGTAGACAATCTTTCTTGGTATAGCATAAAGTAATTGTGTGTCTTACAATCTATTGGTACCTGTGATTGCATGAAAATCTAGCATATACATGTTCTACTAGCCAACACAGAAAGAGAAAGTTGTTTCCTAATAACACAAATGTTTTGGTTACTAGAGATAACTTAGAGTCCCTGGGAGGAGTTTATGCTTTCACAGAAAACCAATTTTGAAAGGTTTACAACATAAAATACCATCTGAACTGATTAGTGTGTTTCCCCAATTAAGTAACAATCTCTTTAGGTATCAGACTCTTCATACGTAAGAAAACAGGGTAAAAAATTATTTCCCACAGGTTGATGCAAGGAAAGGATGAAATAGGGTCAATGAAGCCAAAATCAAGGATAGACAGACAGCTATAAAAATGATTTACTTGAGCCTCAAAGTGAAGCTCAGTGGCTGAGTGTGTGCTTAGCATGTGTGAGGTCCTGGGTTCAAATCCTAGCACACATAACCATTTGCCTCTACTGCCTGTTGTTGTACCCAGAAATCATTCATTCATTCATTCATTCATTTACTCACTCATATGAGCTATGCAGGTGCTAAGTGATGGGCATAAGAGAAGAGAGCAGGAAGGGTGATGCCATCCGATGCCATCCCTTCCCTCTTCACAACCCAGAGCAGACAGCAACAGATTTTATTAAGATTATTTTTATGAGGACATGCAGCAGAACAGAAACCTTTTTCAGATCAGAATCTTGATTTTAGCTGAAATTAGTCTGCTATAGATAAAATCAGCAAGCAAAGAAAAAAAATCCCATGCTCCATACTTATATTTTCTCTTCCTCCTCTGTTCTCAGAGACTCGAAGAACATCTGCCAGGTTGGAGAAATCCTCGGGACACTCCGGGGATGGTTAGTCATCACTCATCCGCAGGAAACAGTGTCTGGGAAGGTTTTCCTAGGAAAAAGGATTGGTACCAGGGCCAGTGAGTAGATGTGCAGTTAGAAACGCCAGGAAGAGCCAGGGTCTCTAAAGTACTTCACGCTGCCAGTGTAACAGCTCTGACAAATCTAATTCAGTTTCACTAGCAGGACTGTGTAGTCACCATATTAAATGGGATTATGCTAATAAATTGCTCCTGTCTTGCCTTATGTTGGAACAAACAGTCAAACAATGAGAAGTCTTGATTCAGGGAGAGGTTCCAGCTAAGCTGATGCCAAATTTGGGTGCTAATTGAAACCTTGAGCTAGCAACAAGTCGAGCAATTTGTATTTAATGGCCTTTAAAAGGAGCGTTTTTCCATTTAGCATAGTACTATTTCATGTTCGGTGATGCCGAAGTCTTTCCCCCCTGTTTAAAGGCGTAGAAAGAAGTATTTGTTTTTGTTCAGTGGCGTTCCAGCCCCCAGGGAGGCTTTAGGCAAGGCAAGCTGTGCTCAGGGAAAAGCGCGCTATAGGGAGTTTCTGGGCAGGGCCTGCCTGCATCCTGCACAGAGAATTTACGGTCTCACAGCTTCCTAGCTTTTTCATTTTTCCTGGAGGACAAAGGCCCTGGTGAAGGTTCTTAGCTGAACGTCTGCCAAGGATCAGTATACTCAAGAAATGGGTCAAAACAAACCACCTAGATTTTTTTCTGGATAGTGACCGATTTAATGAGCTCTGATCCTCCTCTGCTCCCTCTGCTCCCCTATTCTTGCTCCAAAATCATTTGCCCTTAATCCGGCAACGATTGTCTTTATCTTCCTGGTCATATTATTATAAAATGTTATCATAACTAGAGGAAATGTGAACAATTGTGGGGGATGTTACACTAATATTTGTTCCTAAAAATACCTCCTAGGGCTCCTAGGAGGGTGCAGTAATAGCAGTACACTAATATTTTGATAAGTGCAGATCACCCTTCAGTTCATTTGTGTTCTCAACTCTGCTGGAAAAAGCAACTAAAGGAGCCAGTACAATATATGTGCAACCTTTGTTAAAATGTGTGTGTGGGAGGGAGTGTGCATGCATGCATTTTAGAATTTAAAGAGAGATGTGTCAAAGAGGGACCTTATTGTGTTAGAATGTTCTACAATGAGCACATACTCTTTAATAAGTAACAGTTCATATAAAAAGAGAGGGTAGAGCACCCAAGTGTATTTCAGAAAAAGCTTGCTTTTGTTAATTATAAAATAATCACCAGGAACAAAGTTTTCTGGAAGCCCAGGTCCCACACGGGAATCATCTGAGTAAGGACACAGGAGCTAACCAGCAGCTGGGGGTGGGGCAGTGGTAGGCCCTATGTCCCCTTGTCTGACTTAGTCTCGAGGCCAGCACGTGAGGCTAGCATGGTTGGCAGGTGCATTGCTTGGCTGAAGAAACAGACTGAGAAACATGAAGCAGGTGGCCTCAAGAATGGCTGCTGGAATTGACCACTCTGGATCCTGCCTGACCCCTGAACAGCACCACTTGTCCACCAGACAGTGACTCAGCCCTGGACGAGAGCCAAAGGAGCACTGCCTTATTCTGTAAGGATTTTGTTGTAACTCACAGGTATGCTTCGTGTGTGTGTGTGTGTGTGTGTGTGTGTGTGTGTGTGTGTGTGTGTGTTTGGAGAAATTGTGAGACAAGGCAGCAACTTCTCATTGTCCACCCTGGATTGCAAAGTATGGGAAGTCAGGGAGATCCTGTTTATAATGCGCTCTTTTGCCTTTTTCTCTGATGTAATTTTGTATATAGCCACAGGGACTGCTTTGAGCTTGCTTGCAATAGCTGCAATGGCCCAGCCTTTTCTCCACTGGCCTTTGTCATGTATTCATCAGGTTAACAAAGGAGCATAAGTGTGAGGGAAGGCATGCTCCTACCCAAGCCATTACTACAGAGGGAAGGTCAGATATGCCTTTGCCCACGTCCTGTGTGAGATTGGCCAGGGGTTTCATTTCCATGTAGTACCAGCATCAGAGATGCTATAATTCTGGGCACACTGATGCGCTGTTGGTGAATCATGATAAAGCTCCTCATTTTTGCCATCTGTTTTCAGAAAAAAGAACCCCAAGTCTAACAAGGCTTTGAACAACAATGCCATTTGCAGCTGACAAGTTAGTTTCTGTGCTTGCTTTCCTCTCGCTGGCATTGAAACACTTCAATACCAGCTGGTGTTGTGGGAGCTTCCACAGGGCAAGATGGCGACACTGTCACTGTAGTTGTGGGCACTTTGCAAGGAGACTCTGGCAGGCAGATCATTTCTTCCACCATCAGCCTCAGTTGTGCAAATGCTGGACATCGAATTGCTTCTGCTCAGAGTACAGGATGCAGGGGCTGGAACAGTCTTTGGCGATTGCCCAAGAAGCTCCTTGATCCCCACAGACAGCAGGCTCCTTGAGGAGAGGGACGCTATTCTTTCTTGTGTGTGTCTCAGGGTTCAGCATAGATCCTGAAGGGGAAACTGAGACTCCTGCCCATAAATCTGAGAGCAAATTATTGGCAAACAGAATATGGAGGAAGAGTCAAAAATAATCAACTGCTTTGGAAAACACGCTGTGACCAGGTAGAGGACCTGGCTTCTTTAATGCGTAGACTGGAAAGGCAGAAGTGGAAGTTAACTTGGAGAATTCTCTAAGTTCCTCATTTTGTAGATGGATAAACTGAGGCTCAGAGTCCTGGAGAGGCCCTTTCCCAACTCAAACACTGGTCTGTAGTAGATTTCATGTGGAAAACCTAAATCCTCTTGGACTTACTGATTTTGTTACATGTTCTGCTAAAGGGACTACCTCTCACTCAAGGAGAGTATTTTTCTTCTTTTGTAGGTTTTATCATGAAGGAGTTGCCATAGCTGAAAGAATTGGATGATGGACACCTTAGGTATTCCACTTCTTTAGTGGAGAGAGGGAGGTGGGGGAAAGGAGCCTCATCTCCAATTTTACCATAATAGTTGGCCCTGATTGCTACTTTCTGCTAGGAGGTAGTTATCTTTAAAGCTGATTTTCTCCTGGTCTGTCTCTGCCTCTGTCTCTTCTGCCTGTCTCTGTCTCTCTGTCTCTGGGTCTCTGTCTGCCTGTCTCTTTCTGTGTGTCCCAAGCATGCTGCCTTGCAGGGAATCAATACAAAGCCCTCGATGTTCTCTGGTGAGTACGGCCAGGCTAACGAAGGAGAAACTGACCAAGGCAGTGTGTCAGCTTCAGACCGCATTGCTCTTCTCCTTTTTTGCCCAGGTGAAAGAAGAGCACTAGGGCTCCCATCACCCAGCTCCGTGGCTCCTTGGGATTCTGAAAACAAACCTGAAAGATTCCTTTGTGGATGGGTAGAGTAAATGCTGTTGACATTTCTGCAGAACAAAAAGATGACAGCTGCTGTCAAACTCTGACTTGCTTCTGTGGACAAGTCCTCAGGGAGAGACATAAATTTGTTTTGAATGAACTTTGGAGCTCAATAAAATGAGAAAAGCATGTATTCTTATTGTACGGTTTCTGCAGCCGACTAGCAAGCAGATAGGGGAAGTACATTATGATTGCTCCTATCTCCGTGCTTCCCGACCAGCGCGGGCAGTTTGCCTCCTGCTCACACCTTCATTTGTAGATGTGTTTTATTTGTATGGCTCCAGTTGAAGGATATCCTGTCCCTTCCCAACTGTATCCTCAACTAAAACATTTCTCTTACTTTTGTGTGTGTGATTTTTTTTCCCCCACAACAACCTTATGACCATCAGGATTCAGATCGTAACTCCGCAAAATGACACATTAATATGTATCCCAGGATTTTGTGGTTGATCATAAATAATCAACATTTCAAGCGCTAGCTCCAGTTTTTCCAGGACAACCAGTACCTCTCATAGATTTATAAAGAAGAAACTTTGACACGTTGAATAAACTTATATGTGTATCTAAATATTTTAAATCATAATTGTTAAGAATAAATTCATCAGCGCAAGATACTTTGGCTTTGAATTCTGCCTTCACTATTCACTAGTTATTTTATCTTGATTAGTTACTTAATTTTCTTAAATCTGTTTATATGCAAAGCATATTAGTAAAAATGTTTATATGTTTGTGAGGATTAAATACCATAATTCATCTACAGAGCATTTGATAAATATTCAATAAATTTTAAATGTTATTATAATAATTACTCACAATACATTAGAGTCAGCTTTCATAGTTTGCACATGTTATCTTAAGAAAGAAAAGTTTTCGTTTATACCGTTATTCAACTTTTCCTCACTGTGTGAGGGGAAGCAGCGGAGCCCATAAGACCTGATGAACAGGCGTCAGTGCTTGGTCCAATGAGAGGGAAGCTGGGACTTTAAAAATAACACAGGAGAACT
>NW_004955421.1:23506524-23532009 GCF_000276665.1 Chinchilla lanigera | reverse complement strand
GTAGTGCTTTGACTGAAAATCACCCCTTTGTGTCTGCAGCGAGCCTGAGACCTGACTCACTCTCCGCCTGTACAGGTTGTTTTAAGTCAGATTTTCAGTTTGACTGTTGAGTAAGGCTGCAAACATGGAGCAGACTTTTTTTTTGAACTTTGCTATTTGAGTAGTAGAAAGTTCAAGCTTAGAGGTGTGCGACAACCAAGGTATCATTGTATGTGGTTGAGTTAGTGGCTACAAAACTTAGTCACCTTCTAACGACTGATATCTTGAAAAGGCTGAGGAGGGTGAGAGGGTTGAACATTTTCTCCAAGAAATAATACCTGATTGCAGGGCAAACTGGTGTACATTCAGGGTGACAGTTGATTTGGATTCAGCCAAACCTGTGAGTCCCCATTTGGAATGCTCATGATTAAGAAGAGTCATGAAGACCGTGTCTGTTACCAGGACTGTCTACACAGAGGTGTGGAAAGAGCATTCTGGCCTGGGAAAGGGAATGGAGAATGGACGGTTGGGCAGTGACACCATTATTTCCTCCTTTGTTCATGTCAACAAATAAGTCATTATCTTTTCATTGTGAGTCTTTTGTTGAGCGTGCTAATGGTGTTGGACCTTTAGTGTGGGCCAGAAATATTAGCAGATATTGGATCACAAAATTGGTCAAGGTCACCCTCAATCTTCCACTGACACTTTGTGTCTCAGTCAAAGGCATTTCTATTTCTAGATATAAGAGGAGCAGATGTTTCTGTTCTGAAGAAAAGGGAGAGAATCTGTCAACAGTTCTGAATTTTTCTAATGCAGTTGATCTGTTTGGTCTCATCTGGTTTGGCATGAAGTCACTTTAAATTTTTTTTCAAACATTTTTCTCTAAATTATTTTGTAAAGCTCTATTCTGTGTAAAGGATGGGGAAAGAGTTTCTTAGGAAACATTCACTAGGAATTTATATCAAAGATAAATGTGAGCTGAGGTTGCTGCTAGGGGCCTTTTAGGGCAACCTGAAATAAGGACTGGAAAGTTGATTGGAAATAAGGAGTTGATCAGAAGAGTGACTGGAAATTAGATATCACTGACTAAGGAAAAAGGAAAAACCCTAGAAACACACAGTAATGATAAGAGAATTCTTCTCCTTAGTGAAAGTCCAGACACAAAGGCTTTGGATACTTAGTGAGGGACAAATCTTCCTCAGCCTGATACTCTTTCTACTTATGCCCTGTGGTGGGTGGGGAGAAAAAGAAGACTATGGCCTGAAAAGAGAATCAGAGATAAGACTGTCTCTTCACCAACTCATCAAAGTGCATACCTGTAAAAGAATCCCCAGAGATTTGAACTCCTATAGCACTTGCTGACTTGGGGAACACGAAGCACCTAGTGATGTGTGAAAGATCAAAGAAAATGAGATTCAAGAGTTTCTCTTTAGGGCAATTTCAAGGCTTAAAAGAATTAGGAGGACAGACAGCTACATAATGTGTGGGACCTGGTACAAAATGAAAATGTAGAGTCACCTTGTTAAAAAAGCAGAAAAGAGTAAGATATACATGATTTGCAGTAATTTTAGCATTCATCTTTGTACTGTGAAAACCCAGTTTTAAATGCAAATATCCATGCATTTAACGTCCATGCAGAACCACCAGAATTGTTCAATTATTATTACAGCATATATACATTTCTGTGTATTTTTTTCTTAACAGAACAATATAAAAGAAAAAGGAAGCTTCTGATATTTTTGGAATTGAATTTGATGTTCACAGCTTGGCTTCAGTGTTTTTCCAAACTTGATCTGACATAGCTAAGCTTTGTGTTCTGTTTGGACATAATCTCATAAAGCAACCACGAAGACCAAGTCACTGTACAACCCCCCAAATATCAAACATCCTATTTGCTTACTCTGTGAATGACTGCTACACTATTACCATTTACTGCTTTATCTTCACTCTCGTTTGCTCTCCGTATAGATAAAATTTATCACAGTACCCATCCAGAGAATTGGCTCCATTTTCTGATGACATTCAATTTAGAGCAAACCTCTGCTTCCTTAGACCCTCTTCCGAATCACCCAACCAAAGCCCGCATTCCATTATCACTCTAACATCCTCTTGCTGAGACCCCCCTGATTCCTGTGCTGTGTTCTCCCTCACTGCACCGAGTAATAAACTCGACTTGTGGAATGATAGGTGAGCTCCTCAAGGGCGTTGATATACGGAAACTGCGCAAAATCCACCCCAAAGTTCCAGTTTCACCTTTTGCCATGAGCACCTTCTACGAATGCTGTCGTTAGCTTATGGACAAGGAAGGACGAAAGGAAAAGGAAAAGATAGGGTAACTCTTGTTACCCTATCTTTCCCATCCCTCCTATGCCATTTTTCCTTTACGCCATTTTGTAAGTGGCTCAGGAGTCTAACAAGAATAAGAAAGGTCACGATGAGGTTCTTTGGTGGTTCATATTTGTCAGGTGCTGCTGCTTTCTATGTTAGAAGCAAATTCCTTTTTGAGCAGAGAGGAAGTTCTCTTGGGACGGTCGGCATCTTGGTTCACTCAGTGATGGATGTGACACTGTTACTTTGTGCTCACTCTGGGTCTCTGAATTCCTCTTTGTGGACTGAAGTCTGTGCTTATGGGGTATCTTGAAATCTACAGGTGAATGGGCGCCAACACATGGCAGACGTGCTTACTGAGCTTACCCTGTGCTTATTGTTCACTGTCCTGTTGAGCTTAGTTTATAAAACATAAGTCCAAAGACGTGATTGTCAAGAATTTCAAGGCAGCAATAGCGGCTCATGAAACCAATCACAGGTGGGGCTGAGGATTTAGCTCAGTGGTACAGAGCCTGCCCGGCAAGCGCAAGGTCATGAGTTCGATCCCCGGTACCAGAAAAAAAACCAAAAAATCAAAACAACAAAAAAAGAAACCAATCACAAGGCTTTTCTGTGTAGGGGTCCTCTGCAGTTGTAGGGGTTGTATGTTCAAAGCCCCAAAGGCCCCCCCGCCCCAACTGGAATGGGGATAAAAGTAGTGAGAAAGATCCTATAAAGGTCTTAGTTGGATAAACTAAAATGATGATTTTTAGTCTTTTTTAAACCTGGCATAACAGAGGGTTACCAAGCAGCCTTCTTGTTGACGAGATAGTGACCCTTGAGGAAGCCCTTCTTATTTGGAAAGACCCCCTTCCATCCCTGCCTTGATCACAAGCATCACTGCTCTATGAAGCTTGCCTTTTTAAAATAACATTTAGCGTTATACTTTTTAAGTATAAAAATTATGGTGATGGTCTAGCTTTGACACCAGAGCCAATTTGCTGACACCCAGTAATAGCCAACTTCAACTCTGAACACATTTAGCAAATATTGATTCAGAGGTCCTAAGTACTAGGTGCTGTTTTATGAGCTGAGAATTCACGGGCAAAGCTCGGAAAGGCTTTTCCTTCATGGGTGCTATGATTTAGGGCGGGGGATGATTCTAGGAAGGAAGAACAGTCCTCTTAATTCCTGTTTAGAAAAAAAAGTGCAGCTCACTGCCAGTGTACATTTGATTTGCAGGGGCCAAGAATTACTATATGTTTTAAATGGAAACACCACTACTAAAAATAGAATGCTATAAATAGATGTCCTTTGTTTCCAAAGATTATTGATACAGTAAAGAAGTATAAAAATGATAGTAAGATATTTCATAACAGACTTTGGGGGTAAGATTAGGACTATAATCAGAAAGTCATTTCAGGATAAACCCTACAGGCACAAACTCTGCTGTAAGTATTCTTGGGGCCAATCGGTATGGATGGGAATGGCAAAATCTTGATTTCATAGACAAGTGACAGAAAATGCTATAGGAAAATTTTTAAAAAATAATTCTATTTTTATTAGAGATAGAAAGGAAGACAAATTTGTCCAAACTGTGGGTTCTTTTAGTTTTAAGTTAAACTATCTCCTCCAGAATATACTCTTGGTGTATTATAATGATTTTGTATTTCAGAGTTTGCTCTCTTTGCCAAATTCTTATTTATTGTATAACTGGAGGTTAGCACTACCAAATAGAAATGTCACATATATAATTGAAACTTTTCTAGGAGTCACATTTAAAGACTTACATAAGGCACATGAGAGTCATATTAGTATTTTATTTACTTATTTATTTTTGTTTGTTTTGTTTTGTTTTGTTTTGTTTTTTCCAGTCCTGGGAATCGAACTCACGACCTCGCGTTTGCCAGGCAGGTGCTGTGCTGCTGAGCTAAATCCCCAGCTGTAGTATTTTATTTAAATGCACACATACTAGATAATTTTTAGTGTATAATCAACATAAAATTATGAATGAGATATTACTATTTTCTTACATTCTCCTCTTGTACTGTCTTTGAAATCTGATGTCTTAGTTCAGATGAGCGTATTTCAAACACTCTCAAATTACACCCACAATGGGCAGTGCCACTTTGTGTCCAGTGTGTTGTCTGAAGGTTCCTACCCATGTCAGAGTCATCACTGTGGTTCCTATGCAGAGAGAAACGGGACAAAGGTGCTGGAATGATCGTCTGGAAGCTCCGTGTTCATGTAACTAGATGTAGAGCTACGTAAGAGAGAAAGTTGATTCTCAGGTGACAGTTGATTGAGAAAGGCAATGCAATTCAAGAAGCAGTGCTAACTAAAGTAAATGTTCATGCTATAATTCAGGGCCAGGGTGATGAGACCCAGGGTGGGTTTGAGCACAAGAGGCGACACAATAAGTTCGGGGAAGTGGACCATTTAGCCTCTTTAATGTGAGAGCTGCCTCAATCTTGTTTCTTTTCAGAAAGGTGGGGCCTTTCCTGTACACATATTTCATCACCTGTTTAGCCTGACTTCTCTGGGGTTTGAGGCTGGGTTTCCCAACCCAGTCCCATTTGAGCTGGGAGTGAGTTCATCTGCTGTTTCCTTATCTTTGCAGCTCTTTCCTGACTCTGACACTTAGCATTCCTGCAAGAAGAAACATGTCACCGCAAACAGCCCTGCGTACCTGGAGGCGTTTGCATTGCATGGGAACTGAGGATTTAGCGTTTGCTAAGTCCTGGGCTTCAAATCCAGGAAGCTAAGCCCCTTCTTGCAACTACATCCAATTTTCATTGGAAAATTACTTTGCAAGAAAGCAGCACTGATCCTGCCTTCCTTTTTGCCAGCTGGGTTCCCTAGGCTTCCAGTCCCCGGCTTAGGAGGGCTGCAGAGAGGACGGAGAGGTGCAGGAAGGAGGCTTTGAATAAAACCTTGTCCTGTTTTACAATTCAGAACTAAAACTGGAGCAGAGACAGAAGAGAAGTAGACAGACTGGGGAAATGTATTTGATTACTGCATTAGCCCATAGAACATTTCACACGCAAACATTCGTAGCGTAACAATAATTCAGTCTGATCAGCCCAATAGTCTTGGCAGATGGTGTCTGTTTTAATAAGCACACCGCATGGGGGCATGAACTTTTACTCAGAGTGGTTTTTGTTTGTTTTGATTCATTTTTGGGGAGCAAACAAATACCTTTGCCTATTTAGCTATAGTTGCAAGGTGCCTCCCCGGTTCCTTTACTTTTTCTATGATGTGAAAATTCCAGACACCTAAGTTGGAAAGGATATATTCTCTTTTCTGTTCCTATTCATTCCACAATCTGTCTCTACAACCTGGATTTGTCTACGACATTTTGATTAATTTAACTACACATGGTTCTACATTGTTCTATGTTTTCTTTGAATCTCTAGTTTGTATTTTTTTTTAAAAAATGGGTTTGGATCATACTCCTTGGTAGGTTTTAAAGTATTTGAAGTAAGAGATGGTGTCTTTAATTTGTTGTTGTCACATTCTTCCAACTTCTGCAGCCACTTCTCTCTTCTTGCAGACTGCGCTAGGCTAACCACGTCCCAAGGGCTGGATCTGCCCCTGCATCTGTTTTTATAAATAAAGTTTTATCAGAACACAACCATGCTTATTTGCTTCCCTATTGTCTCAGGCTGCTTTTGTGCTACATGCACACATTGTTGAACAGCTGCAACTGTCTGGCCTACAAAGCCTAAAATTTATTCTCTGGCTGTTTATAGAAAAAATTTGCTGACACCCTAGTAGCAGATGTATTTTGCACCCCTCTGCCAATTTTCTACACATATTTTGGAATTTAGATGAAAATAGACTGTCCTGGGTGCCCCAGGCAGAGGCATCCATGTCAAGCACACAAGGCGTCAGATCCTTCCTGACTCTGTCAGGCCCTGAGGAACTTCCTCAGTCCACTAGGGTCTTGATTTCTTCACTTATACAATGGAAACAGTATCGAGTGCCTGCTGTTTTAAAAAAGCCCCCTGAAAGAAACACTAAAAAATGCACAGCACAGAGCAAGATTGATAAAATAACCACAACAAAATGAATGACATCATTAAATAACAAGAATAATCATTATCCTTGCCAAACTCTAACCTCGTGTGCCAGAGAAAAGCCTCAAATAGAAAATTTTCCATAATCACTACCACAGCAGCCAGGAAGAAAGGGAGAAATGTAGCTATTGGGGAGTCTATGAAAACTCAGTCCCTGAGCCCCATGACTCTACTTCTTTCACTTGTGTGAAATTCTTATCTTTATCAAGTGTCTGAATATTCCATCCACTATTCTGAGGCTCCCCTGACATTTAGGGCATAAAGACAATTTTTATACCGAAGCAAAGATTACTTGCAGCTATCTAAGCTCCCAGTACTTAGCTGGGTTTGGTTGCTTTAATTAACGCCACTTGAGGTTTCTTTGTTAATTTATTTCTTCATGAGAAATGATAATATGATAAATGTTTGCCTTCCCGTTCATTCTTTCTGACCCCAGCAAAACAGAGCTATGCATTTTTATTTTCACATCCACTTATTTTTGTTCACACAGCTGTGTGAATTAAAAAAAAAAACCCTTCTGAATCTCCACTGTCAAATATTGGAATTAAGCTCTAATAGATAAGATAGTTTATAATAGCCTAACAACCAGCCCATCATCTTGTTCCTAAATTATACAAAGAATTTATTGGAAAAGTAGCTATGGGGGTTAAGTAGTACGCTTTGATTTTTTTAAGGCTACTTTAGCAAAACAAATTATTAAAGGTGGTAACATGGTCCAGCACAAAGGGAAGATGTTGACTCATGTACCCACTTGGGTCTTTGGTAGTGAGAAGCTACCTGGCACGCCATGTGGGAGCCAGCCAGAGGGTACTTTAGGAATCTCAATGGGCCTGAGTCAGGTGGCAGATAGTGATATCCTCCATAGTTGCTGAAATAGAGAATGGATGGCCCTTTTTCCAAGTGAAGGAACTGTTATTTCCTGATGACTAAGAGTTTCATTTCTTTCAGGGTAGTTCTTATGTCTTAGACATGAGTACATGCAGGATATAATGCCACTTTATGAAAAGCAGATATTCAGCAAATATTTACTAAATGAACCGATAATAGTGAAATTCCTCCATGCATTTACTGCTATTTTACATTATTTTAACAAGCCAAGTAAATATATTTCTTTTCTGTCTTAGCATAATTATGGGAGGACAATCAATATCTGAGAGAAACTTTGATTATTTTAGAGAAAAAAGTGCTTTTCATACATTGAGTTATTGTTATTTCCACTGTGAGGGAGCGTGCTTTGCTGTAAGCCTCAGACCCCTAAGCACTGGTTTGTTTATTGTAGGCTCTGGTATGTTTTAGAAATTTTGTGTATCTCTCCCTCTTGCTGTGCCACATTCTATAACCTTGCCTTTATATCCACTTCCCACCTCACCTCTGGCTAGAGGTTGAGGACTGTACTAGGGTATTTAATTTGAATATGCAACTCTGAAAGGCGTAGGAAAACAAGTCCTGTAGCAGCATTTATGCCTAGACATTACACTGTGTGTTCTCTTTCTTAGGAAGAAGCACTTGAATGTATAAAGCTACAGTGCTTATAAATTCTGTTTCATGTCTGTACAAGTAGATTGCAAGATTAGGAATATCAGGGATCATGTCTTTGTATTCTTTCTAGTAGCAAGAACAGTGTAAAACATTTTGCCAGGTATCTATAAGTATCTGTTGGTTATTGTTAAGGACTAGATTGTGTTCTCCACAAATTCAGGTTGAAACCCCAGGTCCCGTGGGCCTGTATGGGTAGAAGTGGATTTAGGGAGGTAATTCATGCTGAATGAGACCATAAGAATGGGCGGTCTGATAGGATTAGTGTCCTCATAAAAAGAGACAGCAGAGGCTCTCTTTCTCTCTGCACACACACAGACAGGAGGTCATTTAAAGACACAATGAGTAGGTGACATTTGCAAACCAAGCAGGGAGGGCTCACCAGATACTGACCCTCTGGCAACTTACCTTGAACTTCCAACCTCCAAAATTGTGAGAAAATAAAAGTCTGTTGTTTATGCTGATTAGCAGATGGGATTTTGGCATGGTATCTTGAGAAGAATGATGTAATTGATTTATTAAATAATTGATAAATACATGTGTTTTATTTAATTTCTGTTTGTTTGTTCTTGAGACACAAACTTCCTATAGTACAGGATGGACTTGAAGTTGCTGTGTAGCTCAAGCTGGCCTCGAATTTCCAATTCTTCTGCCTCAGCCTCCACCGTGCTTGGATCACTGGTGTGTGCTACCACCCCTGGCTCAATAAATAAATGTTTTGAGTTTATTTTTAATAACTTATTATTCAAAATGAAAGGATAGTTAAGCTGACCTTTTCTGAGGAAACCATGAAACCCCAAAGTTTATAAAATGTGACAGTTGGTTTCATTTCACATACAGTAAGAGATAAAATTATTTGGAAACTTAGAACTTTTTTGGAAATTTGGAAAATCTGGAGAAAACAGTCAATCTAATAGAGAACAGGAAATATAAAATAGGAATTAATAAAAATTAAAGTATACATGACTTGAAAATATGTGATAAGATGTTCAAAACCACTGATAAAGATACTCAACATAAAGTAATGTGCTGTATGTGTATGTTTCAAGTAGGTTATAATATGTAGTATTAACTCACAGTGAAGTTGAGGTAGTACTGATCTCAGTTTTTCACTCTGTTTTCACCATTATCAATATATTACATTAAATTAATGGGTTACCGTTGGTGCGTCATTGTCTTAGTTTGATCTGGCTGCTGTAAACCAGATGCCTTCTAAAGAACCACCATTTATTTCCTGCAGTTGTAGGGGCTGGAAAGGCCAGGAGAAGGGAGACAGCAGATTCATGTCTAACGAGGGTCATTCCTTGGGTCACAGTTGATGTCCACTACGTGGTGGAAAGGATGTGGGAGCTCATAAGACATCAAATGACCTCCCTGAACCCTCTCTCCTAGTGCTATCTCCTTAGGGGAGAGAATTCCAACATACGAATTTTGGTGGGACATAAATGTGGCAATCATCATTAAAGTCCACTGTTTATTATTCAGAATATATAGCTAATTTGTATGATTCATAAACACAAAAAGCCAACAGTATCCAAAAACAAGAGAATAGGGACTTTCATATATGGCTAGTGACTCTTAACAGATATAAATTCTCTAGAAAGTGACTTGACCAAGTTTGTGAAAAATTAAATATGCATATCTTTAATATAGTAGTTCTACTTATAGGAATTATGTTACAAGAATACCCGCTCAAGTATACAAATGTATTCTCTCGGAACAATTGCTTCAGCAACATTTGTTAAAAAAAAAAAATAGACCCCCTATATGTTCTTTATGGCACATGCACACAGAAGAATGTTGTGTGTGCATTAAAATCCGTACTGATAATCCGTAGTTGTATGTAGATGTACATAAAGTATAGGTCTGTGTTTAGCTCTCTATATAGTGATGGCTATATTCTGTTGTTAGATGAAAAAACAAGCTGTAAATCATTAAGCAAGTGTATAGTACACTTTCATTTGGGTGGGACAAAGTTACCCATGTGGAACTTCATAGGAAATTCTAAGGTGACAGGTCTTCCTAGAAATCACAGGGCAATGTCATAGTACCCAAACCACAGACTTTTTGGGATAATGAGGTTAGCGTGAACACTAAGATTTTATTAGTGACACATTAGAAACAAAGATAGGAACTTAGTAAAGAAGATACACGGTTTATTGATATAAAATGGGTGAGAAACACATAAACATTACAGTAAATGTGGTGCTTTCTCTTGGAAAATACAGGGCTTACATATACCTTTGGGAAGAGCTTTGGGAAGGTCTTGCTTTTTGGTGAAGGAGTGGATAGGGTTATTTGAGATTGAGCGGAGGTGGTGACACTTGGTATGCTCACACCTGGTGCATCGAGTTAGCTGGCTGTCATTGGGGTGGATATGGGTGCATTATATGAATTCCTAGACTGCTTGTCAGTTGCATTTAACTATTGCTTTTGCATATGAAAGTGAATATAAGAAAATAGGAATTCATGTTATGTTCTGCTTGTTCCCTAATATCTCGGTCCTATTACAACACATTTGCGTTGTCAAATAAATCGATAGCAGAACTGTGTACATTGGTACAGTTCTACAGCCATAGGGGAGGGGAGTCTAACTTCCAAATCTGTGCATAGCAACACTGTATATCCACTCCCCTCCCTCTCCCAGTTGTAAGGATGCGTTGTAACCTAAAGCTGAAGTTGGAACGTTTGCATGTCTTCCTCTAGCAACCAGGTCCCTTTCAGTCAAGGATGTAATTGCCATATGATATCCAGGTGCCCCAGTAGCAATCATTTTGGTTGTACAGGCAGAATGTGAAAGGGCAAGGGGATTGCTGCTGCTCCTGGGAGCTGGGCTGGGGGATGTTCCTTTGTGAAGGTTAAGTATCTGAGCACACCAGGCCACCATGTGCCTACTGGAGGAGAGATTATGGCATTTTCTCTTGAACCCTGCCCTTGCAGATCTGCTCTAGGGGGCTTCTGTGATGAGCTGTGGCAAAGCAGGCCTGTCATAGGGCCTCGCGTGTTAACCCAAGCCTTATTACTTAGTGACAGACATGTGCCCGGAGGCTGCAGAGAGCAAGTGCTTAGTTATATAAGCGACCGTAGAGTTTTATAGCTGAGACAAGGCAAATGTTCAGCCCAAAGATGATTACATTATCTAAGAAGAAACACTCGCTGTGAATAGTGAAAAAGGTTCTCCTGTCCTCAATTCAAGTAATCCCTTTTAAGAGTTTGTTTTTAAAAGCAAAAGCCACTAATGGTCCTCCCACATGAGCATGATGGAATTGCTTATCAGGAGGCTAGTCTGCCCCTTCCCTGAGGATACCATCCTAGAAGAAGGCAATTTATTAAGCAGGCTTCTTAATTCCTTTTTTCTCCCTCTAATCCATTCTCCACAGGAACGAGCAGAGTGAGCTCTTAAAGATAGGAATCTAATTGTGTCCCTTCCCTTTAGTGTCCTGTACTCATAGCTGTCTCGAAAGCAGCCCCAGGCTCCAGCTGACCTGGGTACTGTCTCCTTGCAGAGTCATCTCCTGTCACCTATCCCTTGACCACTGAGCACCCAGGCGTGCAGATGGCTTCTCTGACACTCAGACACTATGTTCTTCCTTCAGCTCTGGCTGCTCCCTCCCAGGGAAGGCTCCTATTGAGTTCTTCACTGGTGCAGCCTCTTCCCCACTTGGTCTGAAAACCCATCCCCGCCTATCCCATTAGAAACTCTGCTGATAAGAGTGACTTCCTGTACTGATTAGCTTTCTTCCTTATTGTCTGCCTGCTCCAGTGCTCTCTGTCCTTACAATAACCGTCCCAAGGGAGCAGAGGCCTCATCTGTGTTCTGACTGCTGTGTTCCTAGCATGTAGCCCAGAGCCTGGCCTATGGCAGGTGCTCAGTAAACATTTGCGCAGTCAGTGAGTAAACGAGAGCAAAGGGAAGGATGCTCACCAGGTGGTAACAATGCTTAACTGATGGGAGGGGCATCTTTGGCGGTTTTACTTTATAGACTCCTGTGTTATTTATTCTACAACAAATATGTTGCATTTTTAATTTAAGGAAGGCAGTGGAAGTTGTCAAACGTGTTAATATTATTCAGCAGAGTGAACCCCACGGAGCATCTCTGAAACTCCAGTCGGTATTATCCAACCTGGGGCAATGGGGCATCCATCAGAAAGTCGCAAACTAGATGCCAGCTGTCACGGAATAGAAACAGAAGTGGCTCTGGATTTACTTTTTTGAGGAGGGAGTGTTATTTGGGCCTTTACTCTTGACATTTGGCATTCAAGATACCAACCCTAAGTCAGTTCAAGGTGCCGTTCCTAGGAACGAGGTAGCCAGCGCAGGATGCTGTGATAGAAATAAAAGCAAAGTCACCAGGAAGTGTTGCATCCAGAAAAGAGTGGTTAGCCCCAGGCTTCTGGTGCATGACTCATGGATGGTGGTTGGTTCTGTGTCCAGGTGGGGGGGGCTTATGGGTGGTCACGGGGAGGTCCATGCTGTTGCCCTCCCTGCTGACTGGCCCGGCCCTGGCAGCAGAGGGAGGTCAGTGTATAAAAATAATACAGATCTGGAGAGTGCCCACGGAGCCCTCCCATTTGGGTGCATTCTAATACTTTCTTGGAGAGAAAGAGTCTGATAACTATCTGTTAAATGCAAAAGTCATGCTGAACTTGGGTGAGGTTGCTACACATCACATAAACTTCTCAGTGCATTGAAATTGATTTGCTGTGTTAAACAATTGAAAATAACAGGTAGCAACTTGGTTAGATGGAAAATGTCATTTTTAGGAAGGCTGATTACTTGTATTATTAGTATTGTTTTCATAATGAAGAATTTATTTGTATTTGTACTTATCTTGGTACAATCAATGTGATTCTGTAAGTTATTACTTTTTAAAATTTGCTGGTTTTTTCCATGAGATAATAATAATAATAATAATAATAATAAATGCTGCTTTATTATCTCATTAATCCTAAGAACTATATAATGAAGTAGAGAGTACTCCTGTGTGCATGTATGTGTGTGTATGTGTGCACACACATGCATATATGTGTGTATTTCCTCATTTTTCATGAGGAAACTGAGGTCAGGGAAGATTAAATGACTTATCCCATATTTCAAGGTCTATTATGGGTATGAGAGGTTCAGATCTAGAAAATCAGATTTTGAGGGCTTAGTGTGCTCTATTTCTTTGCAAACCTAAACTTTTCAAACTAAATCAGAGGGAGGAGAGCTGTTTAGCATGTAATTCTTAAGTCATGGAAATGGAATTCCTCTCAATTTCTAAATTTTTTTTTTCCTTGAAATACAAAATGCTTTGAAATGTGCTAACAACATATGGTCCTTTTAGACCTATATCTTAAATGTTTGGGGGCTTTTGTTTTAGTCTGATTCATGCACCATTTTATTACTAATTACAAAACCAAGAAGATTTGACAGAGTTATGTCTAACAAAAGTGAAAGATCCCTCTCTTTACTCCTGTCCCCCACACCTAGATGTAAATAGTCTTACCAATTACTTGTATAACTTCTCAGAAACATTATTTCTTTAAAAACCTCTTTTTCTATGAATATATAAACATATTGAAAGTAAATAACAGATTTACTCTGCCGATAACGTTCTGCAGCTCGCTCTTTTTCATTGAAGTGTGCACATCAACTTTGTCCCATCAATAAGTGGTGTGCAGACATAGATGCAAAAAGGCCATTGTAATTCCCTTATTGCAAGAGCAAAAGCCTAGAAACAACCTAAGTGCACACTGCCAACAGCTCAGTACACCTCTGTGAAAGGAATACAAATTGTTGTTTCTCTGTCATAAAGCACAGTCTTTGGAGATTTTTTTGTTATCAAAACCATAAGCAAAACATAACCTTTCTTTTTCAAAAATAGCTTCTGTGACAAAGAAAAGAGTCAAATTACAGAATCTTCTCAAAGGAGATCCGAAGGGTCCGGTTCTTTTTTTTTTTTTTTGGTTTTTGTCCAGTACCGGGAATCGAACTCACCACCTTGCGCTTGCCAGGCAGGCGCTTTGCCGCTGAGCTAAACCCCCAGCCCCAGGGCCTGGTTCTAAATTCTTAGCCCTCCAGCACCAGCTGATGAAGACTCAGAGTTCTGCAGTTGTGTGTGGTGAATTTATTGAACACGGATAGCATGGATCTATTGAGTCAACAGGCCGTGTTGCAGAGAAAATATCAGAAAATCTTCCTCCTGGTGGCTGCTCCCCAAGCATCACTCCATGAAAGCTGCTTGTCTGGTGGAAACAGACACATTTTGGCTCCTTTTGGCTCTGTGCAGCCAGTGGAAAAGCCAAGTTGAATCCCGCTCTACCTCATGAATCATCCTGCAATCTGCCAGAGGAGTGCTGGTGGAAGCCACATTGTTTAAGAAGAATGATGTACAGAACTAAGAGGAAACATGTTGATCCTCAAATCTTAGGCCAGTGGTAGTATAATTAGAAACATAATGTTTTGACTTCAAGGCTGATCACATCTGATAGGGGTGTCAGCAAGACAGGATAAATATTGAACTTTTTGACGTAACTCAATAAAATCAGAATTTTGGTGATGATACCATAACATCAAGTGCTATTCATTTGAAAGTGCTTTCTCCCTGCTCCTTTAAGAAATGTAGATATAAAATCAGACCAGAGATTTATCCAGTTTATAGTAAAAATGTGTCAGATATGTACTTCATATCTTGGTGATTTTAAATGAAAAATAAAACACTAATGGCTACTTGGATTTTTTTTTAGATGGGGAAAGGAAGGAAACATGTAGCTTGAACATAATACTGTGAATGGCAAACATACATCTAGGGAAATTATTATTATAAAAACTTCCCACAAAAACCTCTGTTTTAATAAAAATTTAATGTGTATGACAATTTAAAAGCTCATTGTGGCTATTTGTAGCCTTATAATACTTGGATTTTATTAGAATAATAGTAAATACAAGTGGTCTTTGACTTAATAAGGATTTGAATTATGATTATTGAATTTTATGGTGGTGTAAAAGCAATACCCATTAGGTAGAAACTTTATTTTGAATTTTCTCAGGCTAGCAATATACAATATGATCTTCTCTTGTGATCTTGGGCAGTGCCACTGGGCCATAACTTCTAGTTGGCCGCTCAATTGTGAGGGCAAACACCTAATACTTAACAGTGTGTTGTGTTGCCAGGGCTTTTCTAAAATCACACTTGAGTATCCAAAAAATACATGTGCTATCAAAAATTCATTTACAATAGTCTTTGTGTTAGATGATTTTACCCACCTGTGTGCTAAGTGCATTGAGCAAGTTTTGAGCATGTTCAAGTAGGCAAATCTAAACTGTTTTGTAGATAAAATATATAAAATTCATTTCCAACTTGGAATGTCTTGAACATATGATGGGTTTATAGGGTGTGAGAGAAGCATCCATACAATCATTTACTTCTCTAATGGACATGTGAACGTATAGTGGCCTTGTTGAATTTGTCTGCTGGTCTCTGTGATGAGATTTGATGACAAAGAATGTGTTCTCATGCCCACTGATTTAGTGCAGGGCATATCAGGTGCTTGACACATAGTAGGCTTTAGGAAATATTTGTTCACTTGAATGAATGAATGAATGAATATGGACAGCAAAGGAAAATATATCTGGGGAGTCAGAAGAAAGATGACTTAATTTGTGTAAGTTTAGTGTTGTTTTCCCATGATGCAGGTATTCAAAGGTGTGTGTTTCAAATGCGAAATTCTTAAGGGATATACTAAGTTCTCTGTTTTGCATAAAGGTGGCCACGAAACATAGCAACTTCTGTTACTCACAGTTTTCCAAGTCAGGTGGCTGATGGGACTCATCTAGGTTCACTCTTTCAAGTCTCACAGGCTGAAGTCAAACTGGGAGCTGGGCAGATCAGGCCCGTGTGGGTGTGGCAGTATTCGGTTTCTGGTGATTTTAACACTGAGGTCCCTGTTTGCTTCCTGGAAGTCATTCTGGGGTTGCAAGGTGCTCTGTGCACCACATTCCTTCCCAGTCACATTAACTGGCCTCTCCACTCCATGTCCCTGTATTAACATGCCTGGTACTATAGACGGGATGGCTCAGCAGGTGTTTTGAGGGGAAGAAACAAGAAATAGCACTGGGAAGCAAAGGTATTTCTCCCAATTTTGTTTGCAGCCTGGATGCCAAGAAAGGCAGTGCATGGCTTATCTTAGTTACTTTTCTCATTGCTGAGACAACACACCAAAGGCCCAGTTTAGGGAAGAAAGATTTGTTTGGCTCACAGTTTGTAGAGGTTTCAGTCCACAGTCAGCTGGCTCCAAGGCAGGGTGGCACAGCAGACGGGCATCACAGAGAAGAAACAGTTTGTGGTGGTCAGAAGGTAGCAGAGAAAGCACGTGGCCTTCAAGTTTCTTTCTGGCCCTTTTATATTCTGTCTAGGCTGCCAGGGTTAGAGTGGTGCCACACCAATCAGTGGACTGATTTAGTAATCGCAGACACTTAATCCCAGCATCATATGCTCTAGGTTCAGCCACCTCTGAAAAAGCCCCATTTATGACCTGCATGAAGCATTGCGGGGACATCTAGACTTAAAATATAATATGCTACTCTTGCTTTCTTCTCCTCTTCCTTAAAAATTTCACCTACAGCCTTTGCTTCAACCATGCCTTCAGTGTAGATTTCTTTGCTATCTAGCTTTCCAGCCAAAACCTTTTTTAAAACGTCACTCATGTCTCCAGATTGTTACTAGACATTATGTTTGTATTTATTTTCATTGCCAAACTCAGCACTCTTTAATGATCTGTCTCCCAGTTGGCTCAGTCTCTAGGTTTTCTTATTTTTCTCTTTCAAGTAGTCTCACAATTCTTCAAGTGACACTCTCATGACCTCAGATACATTTTTAACTCTTTTAATCAGTCATTTGCTGTGGTAGTTTGCTAGGGTTGGTGTAACAAAGTACTATCAACCTGGTGTCTTAAAAAACAGAAATGTAGGTAAGATTGGTGATGTATCTGGAGGCTGAAGCAGGGGGATCACAAATTCGAGCCCAACCTGAGCAACTTAGTGACTTAGTGAGACCATAAAAAAGGAGGAGGGCTCAGTGGGAACTCCTCGGTTCAACTCCCAGGATAAAAATACAAAAGCAAAGCAAACAAACAACAAAAGCCTGAAATATGATGTCTAAAAGCCTGAGATCAAGGTGTTACTGGTGTCAGCTCATTCAGAGGCTGTGAAGAACAATCTGTTCCATGTCTTTCTTGTAGCTTGTGGTAGTCTGTTAGCATTCTTAGGTATTCCTTGATTTCCAAAAGCATCATTCTGATTTCTACCTTTATCTTCCCATGATGCTCTCCCCATGTGTATATCTGTGTCCAGATTTTCTCTTTTGTAAGTATTACTGTTGAAATCTAAAACGTCCTCTGAAAGTCTCAAATGCTCAGAGGTGGGACTTTTGAAGGTGATTAGATCAGAGTCGTACCCATCAATGAATTAATCCACCAATGAGCTAATAGCTGAGTGTGCTCTTATAGGTGGAGCTGGTCAAAAGAGACAGGGCACTGGGGGTACACCCTGACCCGAGCTCCTCCCTTTTCCTCCTTGCTTCTTGGCTGCTAGAACACAAGCAGTTATATTTCACCATGCCCTTCCGTCCGGACTTTTTTGCCTTGGAGACAACCGCCAGTGGATTGAATCTTCTAAAAATTGCAAAGCATAAAACCTCTCCTGCTTTACACTTTGAGTGTCAGTTATTTTGAATTAGGGATGGGAAAGTGACTAAGGATACCAGGAGATAAGGGGCACAGCCCACCACGGTATGATCTCATTTTGGCTTAACTATACCTGCAACAGCCTATCTGCCCATGAGCGTTCATTCTTGTGTAGCTGAGATTAGTGCTTCAGCATATGAATGGAGAAGTAGCGTTCTGCCAGCCACTAAGTCAAAAGGGAAGGTCTGACTCAGACTTTCACCACCAGAGTATCACTGTTCTTGGGTGCTTCGTGTTTGGAATTTTTAGATCAGAGTAGGTTTAATATTTTAAAACAAACCAAGATCATGTCTAGGAAAATGTTTTTATTTCTTAAAAACTGGCAGCATTTAGGGGACTCAAAACTAAGGGATATAACTGCAGCAAGTGTTTTAGAAAGTTTCATGTAAAACAGAAATATATTCTGTTTAACACAGCAGCAGTCACACACAAGTGTATCTTGGTTCCTTCCTTAAACTGGCACGTAATTATATAAAAGGACACACACGCACAAACACACAGGGGTGACTTAAACAGGAGAGAGAACAGCAACAAATTTTGAAAAACAGTTGATGAGGAGTAACTGACTAAACAAAAAATAAAAAGCTTAGCTGGACGTGGTGGTGCATGCCTGTAATCCCAGCACTCAAGAGGCTGAGGCAGGAGGATCATTGTGAGTTCGAGGCCAGCCTGGGCTACAAAGTGAGTTCAAGACCAGCATGAACTGATTAAGGAGGCCCTGTCTCAAAAAGACAAAAAAACAAAACAAAACATAAATTAAAAGCTTAAATTTAAGCAAGCAGCTCAAGAAGCTTATAAAAAAGTTGAGGTACACCTCAGAATCACAAAAAGATCAGAAACCAGTGGTACCAAATATGTGTGAAAATGACCTGGCTGAAAACAGAAAATCTAATTGAAATTTCAAAATAGAAGATGTTAGACATTCCAGCTCTGTGGTTTTACTGCTTTTATTTGATCAACTGCCCTTTCTCTACTCTGATAAAATATTAGCAGTTAATCAGAAAACTCTGACCTACAGGGTGTTTGGATTTGAGGATACCAAAGATACCACTCTGAAACCAGAGGCTTAATTGAAAGTTAAAACTATGTTGAACTCATCTTCCTCAAACTTTTTTCCTTCACTCACTTCCCAGCACTTTATCAATAAGAACTGCACTCTACCAAGCAAGAGAATAAAGATAAAAATTCATCAAATCTTTCAAATTTCTGAGGGAAAATCACTTCCTATTTTACATTCTATACCCAGCTAAACAGTCTATTAAGAAGATAAAATTTTTAGATATTCATGGCTGCAAAGCATCACTGGCTTTATATATTCTCTCCTGATGTTACTAGAGGATGTGCTCTACCTAAGTAGACTAAACAGCATAATCAAAGCGATAGGAACTAGGTGACCCAGCATTTAAGAGAGGGTGATAGATTCTCAACAAGAAAAGCAAATGACCAGCCCAGAGTGAAGCAGGAGGACAAAGAACTTGGGAAGGAATACCAATGAAATTTAAGAAATATTTTTTAGAAGCTAATCTGATGTATTTGAATGTGAACAGAGACAATTTATACTTTTGGTATAATTTATAAACTTTATGGCTTTCTGGCATTTGAGGTAAAGAAACAATCTAATCTTCAGTGATGATAACAACAACGTATATTTTCTTCCCTCTTTCCATGTTTGTATAGCATTTTACTTCTGTTTTCTTCTACAACAAGTGGGCTTAATGGTTTTAACAGAACATAATCCACTTAAATTAAAAGTATAAGCACATTTTTAGATACCTGAAAATGTATCATATTGCCTGTGATTTCCTTTCAGTTAAGAACCCAAGAAAGTCCCATACTGATTCTCTAGAGTTCAGTCAACATACTTTTTTTGAAAAAAGAAAGTTCTTAAATAGTGGTTCTCTCTTCTAGGAGGTCAGATTAAATCTGTGACATTATACAAAGAACCTAAGTGCAAAGGTCTTTTGTGCAATAATAAAATTGATCTAGCCACAGAAAACACATAAGGCTGCAAATAAAATGAATACAGGCAGACAGGAGAGAAAGGTCATAGAAAGTGGCTTGCTGCTAACAGTCTTGCTGCTGACCATCTCAGACTCAGTGAGCCAGAAGGAAGTGTGGTGTGTTACTTAGGGGAGCTGCTCTAAGCTCATAGGAAAAGATGAATGAGATTGTATGACCCAGAATTCCATTTCTGGGAGTGGCGCATTCCCGGGGAAGCACATATCACTGTTTAGGACTCAAGCCAGGATTCAGTAATCTCCTCTGGAGAAGCTGGAGAGGAGCAAAATGCCACGACTAGGCTTGGTTCTCAAGGGTGGTGAAACCTGGGTGGGGGAATTCAGGCAACCATGGGTATAAGACAGTTGTTAGTTGGAAAATCATTTTTAGGCAACTGATGTCTAGGCAACACTCAAATCCTGGGGATGGTAGCTTTTATGTACAACTTAGGACATAGGACCTCTTATCTTCTTGGGCATTAAAGCTCTTCTGCAAGGCACTGTGAGTCCAGACCTGAGATTTCAGAAACCTGGTAGTCAGCATTAGTGTCCTCCGGTTGTAGCTAGGGAAAGAATTTCAATCTGAGGCAGATGGTAGCACTAAGGATATAAAAGTGCATTCTGCTAAATTAGGGCCGTCTGGGGTGTGGACCAGGACTGCTGCTGCAACTGGGGATGGGGGAGGTGATGCGGGTGGAAGAGGAGGTGGAACCCTCCCTCTGTTCAACATTAGAGGCTCAAGGACAACAGAGAAAAGTGGTTGAATCGAAGGGTGAGGATTTAAAGAAGTAATTGTCCATTTGCCTCATTGCCATCAGAAGGTTCCTGATACCTTGTTAGCATAAATTATCCCTTCATACTGAGGTCCAGTGAGCTGTTCTGTAACTGTTAGATGTGCCTGGTGCCCACTCACTGAGACAGTGTCCTGGTAATGACTTCCACTCCCTCGGGGCTGCTCTTGAGTCCTGGTGCTTCTTGATGTTGCAGCAACTTTGGGTCTGACGGAATCTATCTGACACAGTCTCACTGCACTTCAGGTGTTGGTACTCTGGTCAAGATGTTGCAAGCCACACCAGGTAAATTCCAGAAGTCTCAGCCTAATTGGCCAGCTGAATGTGATGCAGATCTCTTGTTTTCTTTTCCCCAGTATTTGTAGCAATGTCCAGTTGCTTGGTTATATGAAAGGTGGAAAGAAAGATGTTCATGGTCTCAAAGGCAAACACCAGGGGTACACAGACATTTCCAACCATACACACACACACACACACACACACACACACACACACACGCACACACACCTACACATTCACACAAAATGAAGTGGCACTCTAGTTATCTGGAAATCAAATTGTCTCAAATTTCAACTCTCAGGAAAAGAATATTAAATATAAACTTAAGAAATAAAACTCATGCACTAATACCATTTTATTTTGCCTCTTAATTACTCACTAAACTAATTTCAAGATTATTAACCCTAACTTTACAACAATCCTTAACAAACTAGATCTGGACATGAAGGGTTGCCTGTGGCACCCAGGGAGAAATAGAGCACCCTGTTTAAGTAGCCATAAACAGCAGAAATGTAAACAATTATTTGAAATTAATTTGTATTGACATTATGTGTGTACATTTACATAATTAAAAATACTTCAGTTTTCAAGATGTTTTCTTTTTGACATTATAGCAAGATGTATTGTATGTCCTTCCATCAAAACTTCTATACAATTTCCTATATTCACTATGCATCCTTCTATGTATATAATTTTTTAAATTTCGTGCTTTTGAATGGATGAACTTTCCTTTTCTGGAAAGTTCCATGATGTATAATGCTTCATTTTCCAAGAAACCAAATGAACTGTCACCGGGTATATTCTGCTGATTTATCTTTCCTTAAAACTGCTACTTAGATACCGCCTGCTCTCAGCCTCTGCACTACACACAATTTTTTCTCTGCTTGGTCCTTTTTCCTGGTTAAAAGCAAAATCATCAATAACTTCAGATGAACACTGTTTGCAGTAGCATGCTGAGATAATCTGGTTGGAAGGCTCCGATTGATTTGTGTCTAAAGAGAAATGCAAACCGCATCAATTGCATCTCTGCTTTCTCCCACGCAAGTGTCCAGCACCTCATTAGAGGCTCCAGCATTTCTCTGGCACCTGTTGTTTCCCATGATTTCATAAGCTGTCTGTTTCTAAATAATGGAATTATACTTCTGCGGGGCTCCCACCGGCAATCAAGGAAATACTACCTCACAGTCCCCAAGCCTGGGTATCGACAGAACCTTTGTCTCAGCATCAAATGTAGTTTTTGATGGTCTGAAAGCTTCAGAGAGTTCCCACAAAAGGCAAATACAGATGCTGAACACTGGAACTCTACAAATAGCTGCTTATAATTTAAAGGTTTTATTACAGATTATGTGACTGTAATAAAATTTGGTTTTCTGGGGCCACTGTGGCCTGCAAAACTTTGGGGTATAGGACAAAAAAATGACTTAGTTTGATTTCAGAAGTCTCTGCCATGATTGATCACATATTTGTTAAAAATCTGCCTGTCCCTGGGAGCCTTAAGGTTTCCACTTAGTCTTTATTGCGTTCTCAAATAATGCGCTGTGACATTATGAAAACGCAGAGCATTCAGCAAGCAGTACTCTAACAACAAAGCCAACTGTGGGGCCTGCATCTGTGCAAATGTGTGTGTGGCTGTGTGTTCAGGCGTACGTGTGTGTTGTGCATGCACATGGGTGTAAGGCCCCAAATGGTGACTTAATGCCATGCAAAAGCAGTTGAAATTCTGAGTGCATCTAATTAACCCTTAAGGACTCATTTTTAAATGTCAAGGTGTAGAGAAATTTCCTAATGCTCAGTGAAATGAACTTCCATTGTATTCGTTCTGAGATCACTTTACAGAACGCAGATTGAACATGATTTTATTATGAGGGGCAAACCTGGCTTAATGTGTGATGCCAGCCAGTAGTTTGTGGTATTTCAGGTGTCTGTATTGGTCCTTTCCTTCCAGTAGGACCATATCCTTCCCTTTCCGCATTTCAGGCGTGAATAATTACATCACTGTTCCCTGCTAATGATTCCCAGTGAAAGGAAAAAGTTTGATTACAAAGAAGTGTCAGTTACTAAGGTCATTTAAAGCACCAGGAGCTGAGGCTTATGTTAGGGAAGGAGAGGAGTGGGACTGGAGGAGGAGTTATTTTTTCCATGACTTCTAAAATATCTTGGGAAAATATTTCTAAAGATTCTTCTTTGCAGAATAACTTAGGCAGCCCTCACCTACTGTACTAATGATGCTCCTGAGCTGGTCATCCTTGCTTTCATTAAAATCTTTAAAAATAAGAAGGAAACTGGCATCTGCTGGGCTACTGATCACTATTCAGAAGGTAAAAACTGATTTCCCAGAGACTCTGGTTTCACAATTTATGAATTTGTGTGATACACAAAGGGTCATTACATTTTCTTAGAGTCTAAAATGAACTGCTTTTTATTCACATTAATAAAGGTATTATTTTCATAATTTATAAGAGAGAAGCAGGAGAGAGGGAGAGACAAAAAAGAAGAGAGAAAGAGAGACAGAGAGAGAGAGAGAGAGCTGTCTGATCTCTGATTGCTGATGCTCCAGGGTGAAATCAGCCTGAGGACCAGGCCTGAATTTCTCCTCATGCGTTTGAGCCTCTTGGGTTGTGCATCTTCCTCTGCACCCAAGATTTGATGCCTTCATCCGGTGTCTGTAACGCAGTCTTTACAGAGACTCTGGGAGTTGGCGGTTTGTTAAGATTTTCTTTTGGAAAGCGTTTATTGTTCTGTTAGTTTTGCTTGTCTGGACTTGTGGGTCATGGCCATTCCTCAAAACAAAATGATGATCCTAGTAGAATTTTAAGAGTTCCTGTAATCAAACTGTTCTGAGGCTCTCAGGTACCAGTACACTAAAGTATATCAAAAGTATAGGTCTCAGAGACCTTCCCTTTATCCATACAGTATCTTCACTTGAAAAATATAATTAAGTGCTGCCCTTGACCATGTGAGATTTGGGTGAGGGTAGCTTGCTACCTTGCTTTCTGCAGGATGCTTAGTGGGAAGCAGGGAACCCTTTCTACTACCACGTGCTGCTCTCCATTCTGCCCCTCCCCACTGAGCAACATCAGCAACACTGGTAATGAATAGGTCTTCATTGCTAATGGTGTGCTCCTGCATCTACAGGGAAATGCTTAGGCAAGATGTTGTGTCAAAGAAGGGAACATTTTTTCTCTTTCAGTGCTTTTATTTCCTTCCATTTTTAAGTGGGTGAAAAGCCGGCAGTTCTGTGTGCATCTTAGGGACACACTTCTTCCTTTGTTCCCATTCATTTGCCTAAGGAGTTGGGGCAGGGAGGAAGTGATCAAGGGTGGGATGTTAAGGAAGAAGAGAATATCTTAGTTCTTTGAACTCTTTAATCTCACCCTAAGAACTAAGAAGTCTAAGCTTTATTTGAAAGGGCCCAAAGCAGTGCCTATCCTCATGAGGTGGGGAGTGTGAACAGTCAGTGATGTTTTACAAATACAGTCATGTGTCACCTAAGGATAGAACATGTTATAAAAAAGGCATCATTAGGCAATTTCATCATTGTGCAAACATCAGAGTAGGTTTATACAACTAGGATGACTACAACATCACTAGGCACCACAATCTTATAAGATCACCACTGTATATACAGTCTGTTATTCACCAGAGTCAGTGCATAGTGCATGACTGGAATATCTCCTAAGATGCAAAATATTGCAGAGGTAGTGGGATTGGAAGAGTAATAGTTTTTGTTGTTGTTAGTTTTCATCCTTGTGGCCTACAGTAATGCTTTTATTCAGTGGAGTAGAAAAAAAAAAAAAAAACAGTTCAAAATAATCTAACAGATACTTAGCTAGTGCCTGATACCAGCTAGGCATTGTGTGAGCTACTGAAGATAAACGGTTTACGCAACACAAACTTAGAACTTGCCTTCATAGAGCTTATGTTATCAAGGAAAAGAAGCTCAAAACTAATTTCAAGGGATGTTAGAGACAATTTAGGAAAAGAAGGAGATTATGAAAGTGAGTGACACTCAGCCTCTGTGAACCATAGATGGTAACCAGAAATACTTCTCAAAGTCTACAGGACAAAACCATCAAAAGCTTTATACAACAGTACAGATGACGAGGCATCCAGGTGGGAGCTAGGACTGATCACCGGTTATAATCTTCCTAAATTAAGTGCGATGTAAGGACACATGTTGGGATCAGAAAAAAATCACCTTGGCAATGTGTGATACAAAAAGATGAGCCTTGAAGAAACCATGCTGCTCTCTTGAAAGAAAAATGCTTAATACCACAGGCGCTTTGAGAGTTCTCCTTGAAAAGCATGTTACTTGGAAATTAAAAATGCTTTTGGAATTCCAATTCCTCAAATGGGCTGGGGTTTTCAGTGCTGTTATTCTATCATAACCTAGCCAATGGTGATGCAAAGTGATTCCATTCTTTTTTCAAAAAATAAATCATGCATTCTACAGCTTTATAGTTAGAAGAGATCTTGTTCCAACCGGCTGGCTACCTGCCTCTTAGGTGCCGGGAAGGAGGGCCCCCTCCACACGGGCAGCCACGGGTGGGGAGCACCAATCTTCTGACCAGCTCACTCCCTGCCTCGTAGGCATCTGGAAGGAGGGCCCCCAGTGCAGGGGGAGCCACACAGGGGTCAGAGCTGTTTCGCGCCGGCCCTCAGGCTGGCCGCTGCTGCTGCTCAATTGAGAACTACCATGACACAGAGAAACATTGACACAATTGGCCCACCATGCACCGGCTGCAGATGCCCACCCACAGACGTGTGTGAATCATTCAAACATGGAGAAAC
>NW_004955421.1:23472784-23505574 GCF_000276665.1 Chinchilla lanigera | reverse complement strand
TGGCCAATTCTCTAGGTGAATCCAACTCTACTGTGCTATATCCCTCCTCTCATTTGCTTGACAGTACAGTTTCTAACACAAATAATAACTATAACTATGTGCAAGAGGTGATCTATGTGCCAGGTACTGTGTACAGCAATTTACATGCTTTACCTCCGTGAATGTGCACAATGGTTCTTTTTTGTTACTCTTGCTTTACAAAACTGTACACAAAGGTTTTGTAACTTCCAGAGAAGTGATAATGTGGGCATACGTTTGATTCCACAGCCAGTAGTCCTCTTATTACCATATGCGTATGTCCTGCCACATCTAACTCATTTACTTCTAGTGCTGAAAAATTTTAACACAGTAGATTGGTATTTAACAGAGAGGAACAACATGGGAATCCAGTCCAATGGGTTTCAAGGCATAAGTGCACTTAAAAAATTGGTGCTAAATTTGACCAATAATAAAGATGGATGAAGTTCGGCAGTCTTGTCCAGCACATCCCCGGAATCTCTCTCCAGGATCAAGTCCTTAAATCTAGTTCACCTACAAATGTGTCATTTTCTTTCCTGGCTGAGGAAACGTTAAGAAACATAAAGGGAAGTGCTCAGAAGAGGTGCTTAGAAGAGGCAATTAGAGGGTTAAGATGATAGAGGTATAAAAAGGTTTCATAAATCATGCAAAGAGGACATCTCAATGGATCTGTTGCTTCAGGAACGTTTAGAGGAGAAATCAAGAAACAGCCCAGTGAAGTACTAATAATACTACTAGCTTGTTTTCATCAGGAGTTCTAGTGATGGGAAGTTGTCCTTTTCTTGTCTTTTCATCTCACTGTAGCCTGAGAGAGAGGTAGAGCCAGCAGTGCTCATCTCTTTTGTAACTGGAGAGAGCTCATGGCGGAATTCACTACCATGCTATGTCTGAACTGTGCCACGCTAAATTCACACATTGAAGTCCTGGCCAGGACCTCAGAGTGTGACTGTATTTGGAGATAGAGTCTATATAAATGGAAGTTAAACTGTGGTCATTAAGCTGAGACCTAGTCCCGTATAACTGATGTCCTTACAAGAACAGGAAATGTAGACTTAGACCTGTACAGAGGGAAGGCAGCTATCTACAAGCCAAGGAAGAGAGACCTCATCAGACATCTAACTCTGATGAAACCTTGGCCTTGAACTTCCAGCTACCAGAACTGTGAGCAGGAAAATTTCTGTTGTTTAAACTGCCTAATGTGCTCTACTTTGTTGCACCAGCTCTACACACTAATGTTTGTGCCAACCCCCAAACTTTGTCCCTTGAATCTTTATTATGGTTGTTTTTAATCTACATCTGAGTTGTTCAATAAGGTAGCCACTGATGACTTGTATCTAAGTAAATTTAAGTTAATTAATATTAAGCAGAATTAGAAATTTATTGCACTTGTCATATTTGGTATAACAAATAGCCTCATATGTCTGTTATATTGGAAGGTGTAGATTTAGAACACTGCAACATCATGGACGGTTCTACTGGATAGAGAGGCATGGGACTAGATAGATTTAACTTAATCCTACTATGTATCTCACAGAGGGAGAAAGTATGGAGTCTAGGTAAATTTGTAGATTGGGAGAGTTTTACACCAGGTTTTGGATTGTCCCAGTTTGCAAGAAAAAGTGTGTGTGTGTGCAAACTATCCCTTTATGAGTCACGTTCTACCTTGAACTGAATTTCTAAGCCTCCATATCTTTCAACTCTTTTTCTTGATTCTCCAGCCTCAGTGCCCTAATTAAATTCTTAATTTGATTCGTTACTTTAGGTGAGCAATTCCTGCAATGCTATTGCAAAAAATTTCAGTGGTATCCCTAAAGAATCCAACTAAGTCCTAACTTTCTAATGGCAGGGAAATAGCTCGAGCTATTTTAAATGAACAGTGAAAAAATGGATTCGTGAAGGGTCAGAGATTTCTCAAACTGTGGTTCCCTGGGATAATGTATGCATGTTCATGCTCTTAAGTGAATTATGGGTCAGCAAAGCAGACATATTAAGCAAATTAGAATAAAATTAAAAGGGTGGATAGTGGGAAAGGGGAAAGTTTCATATGGGAATTGTGCTGGCGGATTAATTATCTCAGAAAACTCATAACTCTTAAGTGAATTTCCTGAACTGAAGGCTGGGAACTTTTCTTTATTTTTCCAGAATGGGATTTGAGTCAAACTGACTCTGAGATGTGGAGCAGATTTATCCATTATTAAAGTTCTCCAATAAATTAAACAAGTCACATGCAAACAAGAAAGACACATGGAAAATGAACACTGAAGTTAGCACAAAGAGGTAAATATGGCTTCCCCTTGACTTATTAAGTGGCGGATTGTCTTTATCTTTAAGGACAATTTTGCTTGGTGACAAAAGTTTACTGTAATTCGCAGGTCGGGCACACCTGATGGGGGAGAGGGAATGTAGGGTGAGGCGTTAGGAAGGACGGTTTGTCCCTCACTTATAGACTAGTCCTTGTCTAATGTGCATGGCAGGGAAATGGGAGGAGTTTTGTTTGTCTGACTCTGTCCCTGCAAGTTTTTACAAAGTTTTCATAACATGCACCTAATAGCACAGGTCACCAATTCTAGAACAGAAGTGCGCTGGCCAGTGTTCGAAAGCAGGTCTCACGGGCAGGGGGAGGATAAACTCCGATTTCTAGCATGTGCCAGTTGCCATGGCATAAATATCCTCACCATGTAACAGGAGCTACTTTAAGACTGCAGGTTTTAAAAGAAGAACCAGGCATTGTCCTGACTGACTGCATTTTGCTCCTCTGGAGTGTCCCTTCTCTGAGTCTTCTCCTTAGTTTATCTCAAATTCAGGGGACAGTGAACCCTGCAGGTAGATCAGCTCAAGACAGGACCCAAATTGCTACCCCAAGCAGTAACTGTTCTCCGGGATCCAGGAAGACCCTGCCCAGCCAGTCCTGAGCTGGTGATCAACTGGACCAGCGCTGCAAAGACCGCCTGCCGACACACACCCCTTACGGCTTCCCTGATGCTTCCGCTGTGCTACCCTAAAGCTACTGGCACTCCCCAGACACAGGGATTAGAATGCTGGTCCTCTTGCTCCCAGGAGAGCCTTACGGAACAAATTGCTTTCTTAGGTAACCACCACTCATCTCTCTGATTGGAGACTCAAGGTGACAGGTGGCCAAAATTGTTCTTTTGGGACCACCAGAGTCAGCCCTTCGGCCTAGGATTCCAGCAACTGCCATGGCTGATTTCAAGGGGCCAGCAAGAGCTTGCTGAACAGACTTGGGAAATACATTCAGAAAGCACACTGCTAGTGCCAGTGGAGAGTCCTAAAGTTCAACTCAACACTGCCCCTACCAAGTTAACACAGACCTCACAAACTAAGGGCAAAGTCTTACAAGACTGCCATCACTTTAGGCACCAGTCATGAATTTTGGGCATGTCTAAGTCATCTGCACTTCCACTCAGGGGATCACAGATTTTGAGCTTTCCATACCTCCACAGGTTGGATAATGTATTAGGATAACTCACAGGGCTCTCTTATCACAATTAGCACTTTGTTATGAGGGATACATGTGAACAGCCGGGCGGACAGGACACACGGCAAGCTCCAGGAGGATCCCGAGCACACAGGAGCTTTTGTCCTCATAGAGTCAAGTGTGCCACCTTCTCTGTGAGCACTTCTAACCTGGACCCACCCCCAGCTGCTGTCCAGATCTTGTATATGGGGAAGGGCCATTGCACATACAGGACTGATTCAGTTCGTGGCCACTTGAATGAATTAGATCTCCTCTATCTGTCCTGAGCCCAAATGTCTGAGACGTGGCTGAAAAGTTCCAACCCTCTGATCACATGCTTAGTCTTTCTGGTACGGCCACCCCACTTCCACTTCCAAAACTATGCAAGGGCCCGCCGTAAGTCATTGCATTAACATAAGCTCAAGTATGGCCTCAAGGGGCCTACTGTGAATAATAAAAGACATTCCCACCAGTCAGAACGTTCCATGAGCTTCTGAAGCTCTGTGCCAGGAACCAGGAACAAAAATCAGCATATTTCCTATTGTATCACAGGAAGAGCATGCAGGGTCTGTTCTTGGGAGCGAGTGTGAGCTGGCTCCAACACACCCTTGTGACTTGGCTCTGGATTCCCCTGGAGTGGATTACAAGGGCTGATGTCAGGGTCTCATCCCCAGATGTACAACATGAACTTTGGAGTTGTGAAGGCTGTCAGGAGGTCCCTTTGTGCCACAAAGTGTGGTTGCTGCAGATCTGGGCTGCCTTTCCTTTCCCTTAGAACAAGGAGCTAAGTCTCCCTGTCAGCCTCAGGGGATGTACCCAAAGGGTAGAAAGCGGAATTAGTTTTTTTTATTTTCTTGGAGTAAGGCAGAGTTGTGAGTGATGCCCCAGCACTATTTCAGGGCAGCCACGCTGTTCCCTGTATAGCTGCTTTCAGGAGACCAGGCCTGCCCTGTTCATATAATTATTTTGATTAAGTATTTCCATAGCTCATTCCAATTACTTCTTCAAGTCTCTGTATAAGTGTCACCTTATCCATAAGGCTTCTCCTGGTCACCCTCATTTTTCTCCATCACATTTGTCGCCATATGACATATTCACATACACCCATGAATATACCACGCACACTTTTTAAATAGCAAGTGTCTGGCACATAATAGCTCAATAAATATAGAAGTCCATGTTTACAGTGCTTGAAAGCAGTATTATTGCAGCCATTGTCATTTAGAATAAGGCTGGGATATAGCTCAGTGGCACAAGTGCCTTCCTGGAAAGTGCAAGGTCCTGAATTCAATTCCCGGTACCAAAATACACTCATATATATAATTAAGAATAAGAACTGTGACTTCCTGGGAATGAATTAGTATCTGATTTTGATGAGGCTTCTAGGGTCCATCTGAAGTCAACAGAGTATATTAAATTATTGAAGTCAACTCCCAGGGGCTGAAAAAATTTGCAAAATCTACTAGATTCTACAGACTTTTGCCAGCTTAGCAGGAAAGCTCAGGCTCTTAGAATGTGGTATTAGAAGACCTCCTCAGGCCCCATTTCTGTTCCATGATGTATTGCCTGGGAAGAGAGGGGAAAGCATGTGGAACTGTTTAACCGATGGAGCTAGAAGCTCAAAATTCTCCATTCTAATTAGGGACTCTGAAAAAAAGAAGACTTTAGAGATCAATTATGCACAAATCTCTCTGAAGTGGTGTCTTCATCTATTTCTTGTCACCATAACAAAAGTACTTGACACTAGCAATTTATAAGATACAGGGTTTACTTAGCTTACAGGCATCTAGAGAGAGCCTTCTCGCTGCATGTAAACAAGGCAGTGGGCATCATCTGGGGGATGGAGCAAGCTTGCTACTCTGGTCTCTTTCCCAGTATAAGGCCACTAATGCCATCACTGGGGCCCCACCCTTATGGCCTTGTCTAATCCTCATTATAGCTTAAAGATTCCTCCTAATATCATTCATATATACATTTGGTAATTAAGTTTCCAACATGCATACCTTTGGGGGACATGTTCAGACCATAGTAAATGTTTCTGTTTGGAGATGATTCTGAAAATTCTACTTTTGATTTGTCCTTATCACATTCACAAATGCCTGTGTGTATTCTACTAAGGCTGAGAACCTACAGAAGACCCTGTCCTTTGCCACCATGGGGGAGAGACACCCTGCACTCCAGGGTTTATCATCTGGAAGAGCAGGGTCAAGCAGGCAAATACTTGCATTATTTAATCAAAGTTAATTATACCTCAAAGGAGAAAGATAAAGTTGTATAGGACTGTAATTAAGAACACATAACCATTGTAAACGGAAATTTGAAAGATGAGTGGAAGGTGGCAACGATTACAGCCTTTCAAAAATGATGAAGCTTGATTCTTCAGCTGACAGATAAAAAGGTGTGTTGTGCTTGATAGCACAGAATTAAAGCATTTTCACTGTAGAAGGAATAAATAACATATTTTCTTATATTTGTCATCTTGTTAAGCCAGAGGATTGAGTTGAATTGAGTGATATCTACCTACTGAGATATATACTAAGATTTGCTGTCACACAAATGAAGAGGTTTACAGTTTTTTACCTGAAAGTGATATTAAATTGAACTATTACTAATAATACTGATTTTATTAACTTTAATTAACATTTCACAGGCTATTTGTAGATACAAAGTTAAGATATAGCGTGATCCCATTTTTAGGTATTGGAAAACATACAATTCTGGAAAAAAAAAAACAGTATGAAACAGGACAAAATACAAGACAGTTTTTGCCTTGGTAACCTAAGGCATGGGCTAGGTATGATGAAGGGTCCTAAATGGCCTTGGAAGTTCCACGATTCGAAAGAGTTTCACACGGGAGAAGATTGTCTCATCTGAAAGCTACAAGGGTTAGAGTAAGGATGAGCACATGAAGGCTTGGGTTAAAAAGCAAGAAAAAGACACTTTAGAATGGAGAGCCCCAGAGTACTGAGTATGCTTTCTCTGCACTGCTCAGGGCGTAGCTCTGGGTATTAAGAATCTATTGTAATGTCCATGCATTTTGCATTAAGCAAAAAAGGGGGAAAGAAGAAAAAGGAGGAAAACATTTAGGTTGTCAAAGACTCACTCTGTCTGAGCTCGGACAGCCACAGTTCAGCTATTTAATCTAAGTCAGTTGACACATGGCAAATGAGATTTAATTTTGACAATTTCCATCTTGCATAATATTGGGATTGCAAGGAACTGGAGAGACACAAAGGAAGAATGACATCAGAGTCCATGGAAGGGGTTCCGTAGTAATGGAGCTGCATTCTGTATAAATACTTAATAGTGGGGAAGCATTTGAATAGCTGACAGAAGGCACCAGAGACACTACTGCAGCTGTCCAAGAGCAAAGAGAAAAATCCTGAGCCCATGGAGTACTCATCTGTAGATGACAACCAAAAGAATAAATGAATGATACTGTTCAGGTTAAGAACATCTGATAATATTTGACCCATTTCTTGTTTTATAGGCAAAAGAACATTCAATTCTACATTAGTTTGGACTCATGGATATTTATCTCTTACTTGCATGTGTCATATAATATTTGCTTGGAAATTTGGCAAGTAGTGAAGAATTCTTTTCAGTCATGATGAAATAGCTAACATTTATATGGCACTTAGCATGGATCAGACATGGTCCTGAGTAATTTACACACTATCATTAATATTAGGGAAGGCTGCTATTTCTATTTTACAGTTTCCAGCCCTGATACTTAAGGAAATTGTCTTTTATTCAAAGTACTAACAGCTACTGGCAGAGTCAGGATTTGAACCTGGACAATCTAGCCCCAGAGTCCAACACTTCCCCCTATACTGTGTTACCGCTTTTGAATACACCAAAATCTTTTCTATTATATAGGTAATAGTTTCATTTGAATATCAATAGACAGGTCTATATAATGACTCAAGCAAAGGAGTCAGAGTTCCTTCCCTATGTTATCACATTACAGTAACTGGGAGAATAGATATAGAGTCTTGTATGTTTAGGTGCCTTATATATCTGTGTAGAATTGAGTTGATAATTTAGAACCACTCTAAATGAATATTCTAGGACATTCCTGAGCATTTCGAGTCAGCTGCATTATGTATTATCCACTAGGTGAGAAAAAAATCGAAACCTTTAACATGAAACATTCCTTTATTATCTGGTCTTTGCCTTTCTATGGGGCCTCAGTTTTAGCACTAGGTGTCCTCTTATCCTCTACCCAATAGATAGTCTGCTAAAAGGTAACCTGTGAAGGAATCACGCCCATATGATCATTAAGACTTTCAACAATGTGCTTTCTCTTACCAAAGTGCTATTTTCCCTTCTCTCACTTACCTAACTCTTCAACTTTCAAAATTCATACAGAAATTGCCTCCTGCAGGACCCACTCCCCCTGTAGCAAGGCCACACTGAGGCTGAGTGACTCTGTCCTAAGTGCTCTCTCAGTTACTGGTTTTCAGAGCAATTCCCTCACAGACTGACCGGAGTGTTTCTCTGTCACATGAGAAGAGAGAGGAGACTGTGGAGACCATGGGCCTTTAATGACAACCCCAGAAGAGTGCCTAATGCACAGCAGGTGTGCTGATCAGTTTTTTGTTGTTGGGGCAAATACCAGATACACAACTTCAGGGAGGAAAGTTTTATTTCTGGCTGATGGTATCAGAGGGTTCAGTTCATGGTCAACTGGTGTTAAGGCAGAAGGGCATGATAGAGGGAAAGTGGTGACCACCTAGGAGGTAGGAAGAAGAGCACAGAGGAAGAGTGTAAGAGAAAAGAAGGGACCCAGGACAAGAATATAACCTTCAGGTAACTCCCTCTGTGACCCACTTCCTCCAACCAATCCCACCTCTTAATAGCACAATCACGCAGGAACTCATCAGTGGTTTAACCCTTTGATGAGGTTTAACACCTTATCATCTAATTACCTTTTAATAGCCTTATTTCAGGGCACATGAATGTTTGGGGAACATTTTTGACCCAAACCATAACAGCAGGTGCTCAATAAATATTTCATAAGAAAATATGCCAATTTTGTGGAAAATACAAACAAGTGCAGTCAATAATCACCAGCTAACTTTATATTGATCTGGTGATTTACAAATAATGCTTTATTTCTCTTTCTTTTCCTCCATGACAACCTCTTAGAAAGGAGAAAGACTTTTCCTCTATCCTTAGGAACTGTGACTGGTCTGAGAATTAAATTGACAGAAGACAGACTGACAGGGGAAAAGCATAAGATTCTTACTAGATGCTAATGTTTTTATTTCTCCATACACAAGAAATAAAGATTCAAAGAGCTGAAGAGGCTTCCAGACTTATATGCCACTTAACAAGTAGAGAGAAATTGTGGAGGCAGGGAAAGACTAAAGAAAAAGAAGGTTAGGTCAGGAGTGTTAAACTGTGGAAAGTGACTAGGAAATATGTGATGAAATTAAGGGAAAATAAGGGTTATTTTAGTTGCTTGTTTGTGCTGATTTATCTCAACATTGTATCCTCATCTCTAGTCATAAGAATGTTCTCTTCTTGATACCAGCAGGGCACCTTTCTTATAGGAAATTCATGCCCAATTTTAACCAGAAAGAGAAAGGTCAGAAAGCTTTTCCTGTATCTGCTGTTTCTCAATTTCCCATGTATTTTCTTTCACACAATATTAAGTTCGACTCAACAACTACTACAATTATTCTGTCAGTTTTTTTTTATTATGCTTGTCAACTACTTAATAGGTGCAAGAATGAACTTCTCTTTTGTAAAGGCAACACACAGGTTGCTTTGGGAACAAGATATTTTTCAAGTAACTGACTCAGTAGGGCAATCAGTTGCTGACACTATAGCAGGCCTTTGTCAAAAGCAATGCAAGACAGCCTTTATTAAGAGGCTGTGGCATGCCTCCTCCATGCAAATGATGAGTTAGAAACAGTGTAAGTCAACTACACCCAGATACTCAACTGAAAACATAATAATCAAAGAAGTATGCAGTATACACTTCCTACAGTTCAGCTCTGCAGTAGTTTTCCCACTACTGGCACAAAATAGCTGACACCAGCAACATAAAGATGGAGTTTATTGTAGCTCACAGTTTCTGAGAGTTCAGTCCCTGGATATCTGGCTCCAAGGCAAGAATATCATGGCATAAAAACAGACAGAAGTTGCTCAGTTCATAGCATCTGGAGAGCAAAGAGCAGGAGAAGAGCCTCAGAAGAAGGAGCCGGGGACCAGATACAGTCCCCAAGTCCACACACACATGACTGACTTCTTATAACTAGGTTCCTTCTTCCTCCTAATGGCCCAGTCAGCTATGAATTCATTAGTGAGCTAACCCACTGGTGAAGTTAGTGCCTTCACAATCCAATCACCTGAGCAGGAGCTGGCTCATCCTCTCCATTTGGCAGTCAAGATTCACCAGCACAACCTCTCATAGGCAATTTCTCACACTTCTATAAAGAATCCTCTCAGGGTTTCTGGAGGCAGAATTGTTTTAAACTTTTACCTGTGAAAAACTTAAAAAACAAGAAACTTAACAAGTTTATTTGGTTAAAGTTAGTAAGAAAGAAGCTGAATTTTAAACAAAGTGAACAAATTTGAAACTGTGATGGCTTACATCATAGAGCTATGGAGATAGTCCATCCCCAAACCCATGGACATGTAGCTTAACACTGGCTCAGTAATAACCAGCTGTGGAGTGTTTACATGTTTTTATATTGACTATTTTACATATGAAATTTGAAAAAGAGAGAAAATAGTACAACAGGAATGAAAATCGAGCTCTGCTCGTTGTCATGGAGATAAACTATTTAGCACCATGAAATCTTTTAAGAGGGAACAATGGACAAGAGATTTCTAACTTTCAAGACTTGTTTTCAAGAAAGGTTTTGACTTACACTTGTTCAAGATCTGTTTCTGAAAAAAAGAAAGCATATTGGCTATGGGGTAGTTGGTGGATGTTTACATTCATTTCCTGGGATAGAAAATCTGAGTAGCACTTGCACATCCTAGATTTAAATCTCAAATCTTGTTTCAGGACCATAATGGAAACAAGTTTTTTTTTCTTGTCATGTACATATGTGTGTGTGTGTGTGTGTGTGTGTGTGTGTGAGAGAGAGACAGAGAGAGAAAGAAAGAGAGAGAGAGAGAAAGAGAGAGTGTTCTCAAGAAGCCATTTGAATTTTAGTTTAGTATATGGTAAAATATGTTCATTTACATTCAATCTGCTGTATGTGGGACATGTGGATAGTCAGTTTTCTCAGTGCTATTTTCTAAAGAAGCCATCTTTCCTCCAGTGTATGTTTTTGGCCACTCTGTCAAATATCAGATAGCTGAAAGTGCCTGAGGTTGTTCCTGCAGCCTCTATTCTATTCCATTCATCCACATATCTAGTGCCAGTCTACTCAGCCTATAGATATAAACATAAACATAGGCAAAGGACTAGAGAGAAAAAGTCTGTATCTACATAGAAGCAGAGCTCAAGTAGGCCTGAGCTTGAACCAGAAGAGAATCAAAGTCCTCATTACTGGCAAACCCCCTGACCATTTGTGAAGCATTGATTAAGTGTAGAAATTCCACCAATGGAAAGCTGGCAGCTGCAGGGACACTTAGAGACCACCTGTATCAGCAGAGAAGCAACAGGAGTCTGGTGTGGAATGGAGGCGAGTGCTCAGCTTGGCTTTTGTTCTGGGAATTGGGACTTAACAGGCAGGGAAGCTTCAGGTAGGCACAGCATGGATTCCAACAAATTTCATAAAGCAGGGCCAGGTTGAAGGGACATTAGAAATAGATCACCAGAAACAGCATGAGTCATAAGGAATGGAGCCAAGAAATGTAAACAAGCACATGATAAGGGCCAATTTTTAGAGACAGAATTCAGAAAAGACATTAGAGAAGATAGATAATAGATGGACTATCTTAGGTTTCCTGACATGTGGGGATGCAGTGAATCTTTTGGTGTGGTGCGTACCATTAGTCCTTGAGGGAGGAAGTCATGCCAAGCACACAAACACCTAAGAGGAGGATTGGAGGACACCCAGTCCCCTTGTTACAAGAGAGGAGGCAGGGTGCCAGAGAGGAGAGGCTGTCTGTGAGTGTACAAGGGCACACAGGAAATGAGAGGGCTGAAACCACAACTCACGCTGCTTGTTGTCTCTTTTGACAAAAATAATAACTGACTTTGTACTCCTGTTTTCAACCTAATGTCAAGGTTCCCTGTCATTAGGTTATAGTTCATCATTTGATTTAAATTAGTTGATAATACAAAGAAGCAGGTGATTTCAGAGGATTGTAAAGTTCCTGAGAATCAAGGAACCCTATTTATACACTCAGCATTGTTGCATGAGTATTTATTGAAAATTCACCCATGAAATAATCATTGTCATCATGTACTAGTGATGGATAATTACAATGGTGAAAGCTAAGTAACATACCTTCCATATATTGTTTATACTTCCAAACTTTTTGATAAACTAAGGAATAACATAGGAGAAATAGAGTTCTCAAGTTTTAAAGCAAATTGACATGCAAAAATGACAAGAGGATATATGTGGTTTTGAGAGTTCACAGGAAAAGAGTTAATCAAATGACAATGTCATGATCAAACAACAGTAAGAAAGGGGCATGCAGATGAGAAGAAGCTGAAGAGGGAACATGAGATAGCAGGAAGATGGAACCAGATGCCATCAGACACTTGGGAGAGACTTTCTTATGAACATGGCTCAAAATCAGTGCCCACGCCTTTTTTCTTAGGAAAGCAAACAAAAACAATAGGAACATATTTTACTCCTGCAAATTCAATTTTACATGACATTTGGAAGTCAGAGAATCCACAGGGGTTAACACAACTGTTAGGGACTTTAAAAAGGCTCAAGATTAGGCAAAAGTAGGTGGGAGCAAATGAAAGTAAGAAGCTCAAAGAGTGGTGAGTAGAATAATAGGAAGAACATTCAGGAAGATTCATAAAAGTATCACTACAGGGAGTACAAGACCTGTATCTCTTGTTTGCAGTAATGGAAAACTGGTGGCAGAAGACAAGGTGGATGTAGGCTGGTTCTGAGCATCTCTGGAGTACAGCAAGTAGGAAGTACTGATCCTGAGATCAGTATTTACAGAAAGCACTCAGTTTCTATGGCAGTAGGGAAGGAACAAGACCTTTGTGGTGAAGCCTGGAAAACCATCCTGTTTCACCTCTACCTACAGGACTCCTCTGCTATTAGCTGGATCAAGAAAAGCCAACTTTTCAGTGATATGTATTAAAAAACAGATATTATAAATAAAATATGAAAAATCTCTGAAATTTCTGATAGGTTTTTCCAGCACAGAGAGAAGTAAAACAGAATAAAATGCCTTTACTGTGGGCCCGGAGAAGCCCACAAGGAAAGAGAGAGACAAATGTGGAGCTTCTAAGGATCTTTCGTGGGGGTCTAAGGTTAAATAGCCCCAGGCTGGAGGCGGGGTTCAGGAGGCAGACCGCCTGACATGGCAGGCCAGGATTGAATGGGAGCGTGGGAAAAGGGAACAGGACATTACAAAAAGGGAAGTAGGAAGTCATAGTTTGACTCAGAGGAAGAAGGGTGGGGCTTAGCACATGGCCTCTAGTGGGCAGCGCCATATTGGCTGGGTGCCATAGTAACACAGCAGGAATTACAGTGGGGCAAGAAACCAATCAATTTCCAACTGATACAGATCATTCTCATAAAAACAGTGTCACTGAGCAAAGAAAACTTGTGACCAAACATTTTGCATTCATTTTAAAGAGTTTAATGAATTAATAGCTTCTAAGAAGGACTACCACAAAGTCTAAGAACCTAAGGACAATACAGCGAGACAGTTGTGGGTTGTAGGACTAAGTGAGCAGAGCTTAGAAGAGAAATAGAAGGAAAGGCAAACCACCACAGACATGAAGGAAGATCCAGCTATCACAAGAGAAAATTAACAGCATGAAAAAAAGAGAGAAAAGATCCTATAGAATGGAAAAGAGAAAAAATGGAATAAAGTAGAAGAGTAACATACAGTGTAAAAAGAATTGAAGATAAAATCATAAATATAAAAGGTGAGCAACATAGATCTAACATAAATATAAAGGGAATCCTCACAGAAGAAAGGAAGAGAATACGTACAAAACTGTACAACTGGAATACAACAAAAGACGCAAATGTGCAGGTGAAATAGGCATACCGTGAGCCAGAGAATACTGACTCAAAACAGCCAGTGTTACTAGGCATAGTGCACACCTGCAATCCCAAAACTCCAAAAGACTGAGGCAGGAGGATCATAAGCTCTAACCTGGCCTGGGCAAACTTAGTGATTTCATGAGACCTTGTGTTAAAATTTTTTAAAAAGGCTTGAAGATGTAGTTTAGTAACAAGTCCTCAGGTTCAATCCCCATGTATTGGTTAGGGTTCTCTGAAAGATATATCTATATCTATATATCTATATATCTATATATCTATATCTATATCTATATATATATCTCAAGGGTTTTATCCTGTATATCTATCTGGCTTACAGGATCAGAGATGGAGAGTCCACACTGGCCATCTGTGCAGTGAAGAAGCAGAGGATCAAAGATCGAGTAGCCATTCACTTCTAAAAGCTAGAAGCCACAGAACAAGAGGGATCAAGGATCCAGCACCAGTCTGCGACAGAAGGCCTACTGCTATAGGCAGCTTAATTAGATAGAAATATTATAGGCAGTCAGACAGGGCCAGGCCCTCGGAGGAGCCATTATGGAAGACAAGACACCTGGCAAATGGAGACATATTTGCTGTGGGCCAGACCTCAAGACAAAAGATGAAACAAATGCACCCACATACCTCCCTAGGGATGGACATCAGGGACTGATATTCTAAACAGGTATCAATCACCTTGAAAAATCCTGGAAGAGTCACTAACCCAACCCCTACAGGAAAAGCCCCTGTTCTGTATTCATGTCCACTTGCTACGTGACTCATTTCCCCATTTGATCCCAATTTAACCAATTTTAACTGAACAATTCTTATTGCCTGACCACAGTCTTGTCCCACTTCATGCTCACCTTGTGATTTCCCATTTTTCCCCCACCTTGGACCCATGTCACCTTGTGGATTTGCTCTATAAAAGTCCCTAGAAAAGACAGAGTCTTGGGCAACCCACTCAGGCCCCCCTTCTGTCCCTCTGTCTGACAGGAGCTTTCTTTCCCTCAATAAATATGTTCTGCTCTTAACCTCCGTTGTTCCTAAAATTCATTCTTCGATTTTAAAGAACATGAACTCATCCTAGACATTGTTCAGGTTTGGAGTTTCTATTTTCCTATATCGCTAATAGCTCCCTGGAGAGTTGCTGGAGTCCGTTAGAAGGCTGAAAAAACTGGAGTCTGATGTAGGCAGGTGACAGGAGCAAAAGACAAGTTCATTCAAGCAGACTGGATGTCTTCAAAACCCAAGCCAACTTCTTCTTTCCCTGTTATTCCACTAGGCTACAAACCCATCAGTTGGTGCTACGCACAGCTGAGCTGGATCCAGCCTTACGTGCCAGTCATCTCTGAGAGAAGGGAAGAAGGAAAGAATGTGAGCTGACTGCTTCACATGTATTAGCTGGGAATCAAAGGTGTCATTTAAAACTCACAAACCAGGAAACGAAAGCATTAGCATATTGAGTGGCACATAGTTAAGTGCCAAGAAAGGTAATAGCCTTATGTAAAATTAGGTCACAGAGCATAGGGGAGGAGGTAGTAGTAATGGACTAAATAAAGTGCAGGTACACGTCATTTCACCGAGCTTCACCTCATTGCACTTTGCACATATGGTGCTTTTTACAAATTGATGATTTGTAGCAATCCTGTCTCAAGCAAGTCCATTGAAGCCAGTTGCCCAGCAAGAGATGCCCACTTCATGTCTCTGGGACACATATTGGTAATTCTCACAGTACTTCAAACTTTCCCATTATTATTATATGTTTTATGTCATCAGTGATCAGTGGTCTTTGAGGTTACCACTGTAATTACTCTTTGCTGCCAGGAACCTTGCCCATGTGACAGCAAACTTGTTTGATAAATGTGCACATTCTGACCCCCTCCACTAGCTCTTCTTTATCTCTCTCTTCCTGCTTTTCAGGCTTCCCTATTCCCTGAGGCACAACAGTACTGAAATTAGTTTAATTAATCCCCTACAATGGCCTTTGAACATTCAAAGGAAAGGAAGAGTCACACATCTTTTTCTTTAAATCAAAAACTAGAAATGGTTGGTGTTTGTGAAGAAGGCATGTTGAAAGCTGAGATAGAAAGTCAGGCCCCTTGTGTTGAACACTTAGCAATACTCTGAATGCAAAAGATAAGTTCTTGAAGGAAACTGATGTGCTACTCCAGTGAACACGTGAATGATAAGAAAGTACTACAAAAAGCTTTAGTGGTCTGGATAGAAGACCAAAGCTGCCACAATATCTTCGTAAGGCCAAGCCTAAACCAGAGCAAGACTCTAACTCTCTTCAATTCTACGAAGGCTGCAAGAGGTGAGGAGGTTTCAGAAGAAAAGCCCAAGGCTGGTGGAGGATGGCTCCTAATGTGTGAAGACCCACTCTCCTTAGCATCCAAGCGCAGATGAGTCAGCAGGTGCTGCTGAAGTTGCAGCACGTTATCCAGAGAATCTAGGTAAGATCATTGATGAAGGAGGGGGTTACACTAAATAGCAGATTTTCAGTGCAGAAAAAAACAGTCTTCTATTGTAATAAGATGCCACCTATGGCTTTCATAGCTAGAAAGGAGATGTCAGTGTCTGCCTTTAAGGCTCCAAAGGACAGGTCAACCCTTGTAAGGATCTAATACAGATGGGGGCTTTAAGTAAAAGTCAATCCTTATTTACCATTCCAAAAATCCTAGTGCCCTTAAAAATTATACTAAATCAACTCTGCCTGTGATCTATAACAGAGCTACCAAGCTTAGACGACAGCACATCTGTTTACAACATGGCTTACTGAATATTTTAAGTCCCTTATTCAGACCTGCTGCCTGGAAAAAGGATGTCTTTCAAAATATTATTATTCATTGACAATGCACACAGACATCCAAGACCTCGGATGGAGATGTATAATGAGATAATTGTTGTTCTCACGTCTGCTAACACAGTATCATTTCTGCAGCCTGTGGATCAAAGAGTGATTTTGACTCTCAAGTCTGCTATTTAAAAAATACGTTCCATAAAGCTCTAGCCTCCAGTAAGATTTCTATAACGTACTTGTATAAAATGGGTTGAAAACCTTCTGGAAAGAATTCCTCATCCTAGATGTCTTTGAGCACCTTCCAGATACATAAGAGGAAGTCAAAACATCAACATTAAGAGTTTGGAAGCAGTTGATTCTAGACCCCATGAAAGACTTTGAGGGGTTCAAGACTTCAATGCAAGAACAAACTGCACATGTGGTAGAAATAGAAATTTAACTAGAATTACACGTGGGCTGAAGATGTGACTAAATTGTTCCAATCACAGACGATTTTAGCAGAGGAGCAAAGAAAATGGTTTCTTGGGATGGAATTTCCTTGTGGTGGAGACGCTGTGGACATTATTGAAACAACAAAAGATCTAGAATATTCCATAAACTCAGTTAAAATAGCAATGTAAGTTTCAAGAACATTGACTCTAACTTTGAAAGAAGTTTACAGTGGGTAAAATACTGTCAAACAGTATCACGTGCTACCGAGAGACCATTTGTGAAAGGAAGAGTCAACTGACATGAGAAACTTCATTGTTGTTTTATTTTAAGAAATTTCCATGGTCACCTGAACTTTAGCAGCCACTACTTTCTGGTAGTCAGCTGCCAGCAACATCAGAGTAAGGCCCGAGCAAGAAGATATGATCTACAAAGGCTAAAATGATCATTAGTATTTTTTAGCAACGAAGTATTTGTTAATTTAAGATAATGCACACGGTTTAGACATAACAATATTGTATACTTAATAGACTAGCGGGTAATACAAACATTACTTTTATATGCACTGGGAAACCCAAAAATTAGTGTGACTCATCTGATTATGGTAGTCTAGAACAAAACTTGCAGAATTCCTAAAATATGCCCATATTCATAACATATTATAAATTTGCAATTAGAAAGTTAAACAACCATTAAAACAACAACAAACTTTTGTTGGAAGCACAATTATCCCTCAATAATTGGGAGGAGTTTGTTCTAGGACCCTCGTCAATACACAAATCCACACGTGCTTAAGTCCCTCATATAAAATTATATGTGTTTGTATAGAACCTATGTACATCCTCCTATATACTTTAAATTATTTCCAGAGTACTTAAAATAAAAAATACACTATAAAAGCTGTGCAAATAGTTGTCATATTATACATTTTGGGGAATACAGTGATAACTCCATTCATGAACTTCATTCATTTTCCAGTTTTGGGGATGATGACTGTGTTTGTGTTTGTGAGGGGAACATGGGGGGGTTGTGTTTGTCACCCCATGCGGAGTTTGTGAACAGAAGCAAAATTTTGTCAAATGCTTCTGTTTGAACTGTACTGTTTGCTAATGGAAGTATTGGTGGACTGAGGCATTACTGTAATGGCAAAAGAAAAGGGTACATGTTCAATTCAGAGACAACTGTTAGGGATGTTTTTATCCATGCTTGATAGAATCTGAGATGTGGAAACTGTATATAATGGAGGTTGACTATAACACAGTGCACAATAATAGATGCTTAAAAAGTCATAAGAACATAAATATAAAAGGATATTTAGAACCAAGGCCAAAGATATTTATTACACTAGTGAGTATAAATGAGCTCAACTCATCTGCTAATATAAAAAGATTTGCATCACAAAGTAATCCTAAATAAATCTCCTCAACTACAAAGTACAGGCAATCTTCTTTGATCACAATGCAGTGAAACTAGTAGTTGATAAAATTGGGTAGCAATGCTTTTCAACCTGAAAAAAAATTTTTTTTAAAAAACATAGCTGCTCCTTAAACAATTATTGAATTAAAAAAGAATATACAAATGAAAATTGGAAAATGAGATATACTCTGCCCAGTGGCCACCTATTGTGGCCATTTAGAATTAAATTTAAAATTTAACTAAGTTAAACTAAATATTGATTTCCTCATTCACAGACAGTAACCACATTTTAAGTATGCAGTAGCCACAAGGGGCTAATGGGCTCTATACTGGACAGAAGAACCATTCAACCTTTCCATTATCATAGGCTGCTCTCCTAGACAGTATTGATTTAGAATGCAATTATAGCATATGGGGTAAAACAGAAGTATAGCACAATTAACTCCTCATAGCATTAATAACTTGTCAAAAAACATTCTGATACAAAACATTTGATACAAAGCATTTTGTATCTTACTCAAAAACAAAAAGAACTACAGCACAAGCCTTTAATAAAGTTAAATGCAGATTTTAATGAATTAGAAAACAAAAATAATAGCATTAGTAAATAAATCCATAAAATTAGCTGTTCATGAAAATAAAAATGTAAACTGAAAATGGATTTTTAAAATTGATAATTTAATCTAAAGTAGAAATGAAAAAAGGAGTATAGCTGAAACACAGAGAAAGTTTAAAAAATAAGACTTCACTCAATCCTCTGAAAGTGATTTGAAACCTCAGAGAAAATGACTAATTTTCCAGAAAAATGTAACGTAACCAAGCTGACAGTAGATGAAATAGAAAAAAAGTATAAAAAGTGGTTTTTTCCACAGACAAAAAAGATGATAAAGGGCTAGACAGCTGTGTAAAGAAGCTCCACTCAAACTAAAGAGCAGACAGATTCATTGTTAGGGAAAATATTTGCAACCACTAAAAATAACCCTGTAATTTATTTGTTAAGCAAACATAATGGTAATACCAAAATGTTACAACAATTTTTAAAAAGTCTATCAATACACCTCACTTATGACATGCAGAAAAACTTTGAAAAGCTATCATTATGTGGGATTAAGGCTTGAAATTAAAAGATAATCCAATATTAGTAAATCTAATATAATTTTTATTAACAGAAAAATTACATCAATATCTATGTAGTACTCAAAAGCACTTAAAATTAAACCACCATTATTTTGCACTTAAAATTAAACCACTATTATTTTGCAAAAATAATTTTAATGTGATAAAATATACATTATCTCAGTTGAAATGTTAGTATGAGACATCTCCATGAAATATTAGGAACAAATCAGGGATACTTACTATTAATATGATGAAAGAATTTAAATATTAAAACAAAATAGAACAAAAAATGTAAAGCCATCACAATTTACAGAAGATAATAAAACAATATTTGGAAAACTAAAGTGAATCCATGAATGTTAAAAATTTTAAGAGAATATACTAAAGTAGTGTCATATACGTTTATTATAGAGAGGTCAGTACTTTCATATACATTAACAGTAGCCTGATAGAAGATAGAATGAAAGCAAAGATTCCATGAACAGAGATAAAATACAAGTGATAAATTCAAGATCAACTGTGCAAGCCTCAAACATAGAAACTTCAAGGCATGACTAAACGATAAAAATATCAACTCTTATCCTAATATCTTCTGGCCATTTATCCTATAAATATTCTGTCACATCCTGAAAAGATGCATTTGAAGATTATGGTTATCACACTATGACTGCAGAGAGGAATCACCTAAATGTCTATGTATGCTCTTTAATTTGTCTAAAAATGGGCTACAATGCAGCTGAAAAACAGAATAAGAGAGCTTTCTATGTGCTGATGTGTAATGATCGCCAAGCTATTATTTGAAACAGCAAGTTTTTCTTTTTTTGTTAAAAAAGAAGAAAGTGAGGATCCATACTTATTTTTATTTGTATGCATTCCTACTCTGGAACAACACATGAAAAATTCATCACAACTGTAATGGGTAGCTGGGTAGCAGACATTTGAAGGGCTCTTTTCATTGTTTTCCTTTTGATTCATTTTTAATTTTTTAAACTATGTGTGAAAATTGCCTATTCAAAACTAAATATAAAATGTTTAGAAGAAATCCTTGCACAAAGAGTTTAGCTAACAGTCCATATCAGCCTGGGTAAGTTTTTCTGACCCTGTGACTTAACTCAGACTCTGTCCACAAATGCTACAGGCTGAAGACACTTAGAAGGCTGCTGATCTTTGACCCAAGATGTTAAATAAAGTGTTGTTTTTTGTTGTTGTTTTTTTTTAACCTGGAATGTGGCTTTAAGTGAAAAACACTTGCTGTAATTCTTTGGCTTGTTCAAGTCTCTGAAACATTCAAATGAAAGTCCTGGGGAGTTGCTGGGTTTCCCTACAGAATAACTGAGTTGCCCAAGATGCTCCATTAGCTCTCACAACCACAGAGCTATTTAGAAAGACAGCAACATTAAACACAAAAAGACAAACTCCACAGCACTGACATCAGCTCTTTTTCTTGTAAAAGACCGTATTCCAATGTGACATTTTTGAACTTCGTATTTTATGACCTGCGTGGCACACTTCTACCAGGTGAAGCCATCTGTATTTGGACAAATGTGCCTGCTGTTCTGTTTACTCCACATAAATTATCGTTATTTAAAGTTTAGGAGGAGCTACATCTATTTGGACATCTGCACTTAACTGATTACCGATAGCGAACTGCCTTGCCTGAACTCCTGCTTGCAGCTGCTGGGAAATGATAAGAATGTGACATATGTTAGAAGCAAAATCACAGACAAAGATTACAACTTGTTTTCAAATGCGTGAGAACCAGAAATGGAAGGCAATCGAAAGTGCTACCATCCTTCCCTCTATCCTAGTCGCTTTTACTTTAAGAAGCAGACATTTTAATATGTGCCAGGGAAGTGCCACATTTTTGATTTGGAAAGGAAAATGTAGAGTTTGAATGAGCACTCACCCATCAGGGGCCCCACGCCCTGCCTCTGGGCCTGAGGGAGCCAGGAGAAAGGTAGGAATCTCTAGCACCTCCGCCCTGCTTTAGAAAGTTGCTGCCACCTATCGGTATCCGGGGGCATTTGCACAAGTGTGATGTCAGCAGAGGAAGAGAAAATTCAAAAAGAACAGAGGAAATAAAAAGGCTAAAAGGTGAGCATATGGAAGATAGAAACCAAGCAGACAGTACTGGCAGGTTCTCTGAACCTGAGATACAGCTCTTTCCTCCGGGCCTATCGGTGAAATACGATAATCCTCTTCAACAACCATATGGCGCAGAAAGGAGAAAACCAAAGACCAAAAGCAAGCTGCCAGTCAGATTCTTAGGGCTCTAAGGCCTTTGGTTTTGCATGTAGGAAGGCTTAGCTACAATGCTGTGTGTGTTAGCTTAGCCTCTACTTGTGTTCATATTTGATAATGATAATATAACAGAATACACATAGTTTTCAAATTCATTCTCAAAAAGTATTTCTGTCACTTGCACATATCCTGTAAATCCTAGAATCATAAACTGCTACATGGAGAAGACTTCTTAAAGCTACCAAGCTCTTAGGACCTCTTCTATAATATTTCAGACAGGAACTTATAAAACCTGTCTGTGTGTGGCAGCTAATTTTATAAGTCAACTTAACCGGGTGAGAGGGCCCAGATGTTGAGTTAGACATTCTCATGGGTATATATCTCATGAGGTCGTGGATAAGATTAATATTTAAATCAATAGATGGAGTATAGCAGATTGCTCTGTTAATGTGTGTGAGTTTCATGCAGTCACTGCAGACCGGAACAGAATAAAAGGCTGACCCTCTCCTAGTGAGGGGAATTCCCCTGCCTGACAGTATTTACACTGGGGCATGGGTTACTTCCTGCTCTCAGACTTGAACTAAACATCAGCTCTTCCTTGGCCTTGAGTCTGCTGGGTTCAGACCGATACTAGACATTGAGATTCCTGGATCTCCTGTATGCCTGTTCTCTTTGCTGGTCTTAGACCTTGTCAGACTCCATACTCTGCTAGTCAATTCTTTTTAATACAACCCATGTATGTATGTATGTATGTATGTGGATAACAAATGAGCCTATGTCAAAAGCACTGGAAAATATTGACACACTCCTTTTCATTATCATCAGAAGCAGCAGCCAAAGCAGCAGGGACCAGTCCTGCGTCCCTGGTGAACTCTGCTTCTCCCTGAGTTCTTCTGATATCTTCCACATTTCTAGGGACTGCCTGTCCTGTGCCCTGGAATTGCCACTTTATTTGGCTGAATGTGTGTCCTTGGTTAAAGAAAGAAATTTGCCTTTAAATAGTCCAAATTAGTCCTTCCAGTTAGATTAAGGCAAAAGCACACAACAGTCTATTAGTAACATTTCACTCTAAGGGGCAATAAATACCAAATCTAATCACATGGCTAGCATGGTTTGTCGGTGACCCACGCCATACTTATTTTTTAAATGATCTTGAAAAAACATCAGTGCCTCTAACTGAAATTAGCACCCACTCATGGCTTCAATTCCCTTCAAATTTGTTCTTTTAAAACTCATGAAAGCCGCACTTGTTTTTTTCTGACCCAGAAATCTTGCTTAATTGCCTTGCTTTGATGTCTGGTCATTAATATGTGTTACGAAGTCACTATTCTCTTATGTTTCTTTTATGGAAAGTAGATCTTTTTAACATAATGTAAGCAGTAGAGAAAGGAGGCTTAAAATGCAGCTCGCCATTTGCTGACTTGTTATCTTGTGTACTTGGACATGACTTTCTTCAGTGGTGATGAAGTGTGGCTCATGATGTCTCTCTTCTACACTGGAAAGAACCAAATAAAATACCACAGAAAAATGCATTTTACAATGTGAAAAGACCACATTTGAAATGGTAGAACAGTGTTTTAAAAAATGGCATCATGGTATGGTTGAGAGTCCGCTGGGTCAGAGAACAGAAAGCTCTTATGTGATGTTGGTCCTGAGACCACGCTGAACACAGCGTCTTGACCTTGACAATGAGGCAACGGCTGAAATCATCCTGTAGGTTTCCCTAGCTCTAATATGTGAACCGGGGTTACTGTAAACAAGGCTTCAGATATCGAAATAAGGTAACAGTGACTCCTGTCTCTCAAGTTCATATACTACTTTAGGCGAAGGAAATGAACTATTTTCTATGATGTCCCACCGCATTGAAATTCATTTGAATTTATAATTGAATATGTTCAGCACTCACAACATGCCAGTCATTATAAAAATAATTCAAACTTCTTAATCCTGGGTGGCAAAAGCACTTTTACATATTTCCTGAGATTCTCTCAAATGCCCTGATGGGAAGCAGGGTAAAGATTACTGAGGCCATTTTATAGGATGAGTAAAGAAGGTGATAGAAATCAAGGGCTCTGTCTAGTACATGGAAGTTTAGTTTTGATTACAGAACTCTTGGACTTATGGAAATGTGTTTTTTCAACTTCCGTGGCTCTGTGACATAGCTACTGCTCTCTAGACAGCTTCATGTTACTCTAGCAAACTACCAGAGGCAATTAACTTATAAGAGAAAAAGGGTTTTTTCCGCATGGTTTTGATGGTTGCAGTCCCTGAGCAGGCAGCCCCATCCCTGGCAGCCTCTGGTTATGGTGGCAAGTCATGGTGAGTGTGCCCGGCGGAGCAAACTACTCATGTGTTGAGCTGGGAAGCAAAGAAACAACTGGAGAAGAAGCAGGCTGGGGTCTCACAATCTTCCGGGCACATCCCCGATGACCTAAGGACCACCCTACCAGGACCGACTTCTCAAAAGGTCTAACACCTCCCCGTAGCATTGTCCTGCAAACCATTCTGTACAGTCTGCGGAGAAGGACCCCCAGCCCTGACCAAATGGAAAAAAGATAGTTCATTAGTTCCGCATCTGCAGACATCGGAGACACATGCCCTGCGTACATACTGGGACACTGCTTGACTAACAGGAGACAGAATCCAGCACTCAGCAAAGATGGCAGTCTTAGGCCTCATAGATTCCTCGTAGTCCCAGCTACGTTCTTTTTACTTTGCAGGCCATGAACGCATGGCCACTAGAGGATACTCATCCAAACCTCAGCAGACAGCTCTAGGAATCAGCAAATAAATCTCCTGTGAATGGAACAGTTACAAATGCCCAAACCTATCGCATAAAGAAAAAGTTTAGTTTCTTAGATTTTCTTTTTTGTATTATTTTCCAAGATGAGTTTATAGGTACATTTTAGACCCACATGATCATATTCATCACAGAGAATGTGTACCTGTATGTGATATGTCTTGATTCTTCATTTTTCTCCCATTTCCTAACCTTCCCTTCAACCACTCTTCTCCTCATTTACAAAAGCTTTGTTTCCACTTCCTTCTTTTCTCATTTTTTTCTTTTCCCTTCCTTCCTTTCTGCTTTCTCCCTCCCTAGTTCCCCTTCGTATTTCATACTATCTAGTGTACATTTTGGTGCTTACATTTGAAGTTTCTCACATCAGAGAAACCATACGATATTTAAACATGTGTGTTCAATTTATTTCACTTAAGAGTATGGTCTCAACATGCATCTGTCTACCTACAAATGTCTCCAGTTTATCCTTCTTTATGGCTCAGTAGTACTCCTTTGTATGAAAACCTGCAAAGCTGCTCTTTTGAACTTCCTCTTACCAACAAAGGGAGAAAATGGAGTTTTTTAGTCTAAGTGCTGCCAAAGTGAGCATGAAAATGAATCTTAATGAATATGATTTCCTTCCTCTGGTGTGACTCAGTGGCTTACCAATGTCCTCAGATTTAATGTAACTTCTTGGGAATATTTTCTCATTCTGTCAGCTTTATCTTTCCTACTTGGTTCTGAAATGCTACCTAGACTTTGAAAGAACGTGGAAGGGAAGAGCACCTTCATCCTACTGCCATCTTTGCTGTGTGCTGGGTTCTGTCTACTGTTGGTCAAGCAGTGTCCCAGTATGTATGCAGGGCATGTGTCTCTGATATCCGCAGATGGTGAACTGATGAACTATCTTTTTTCCATTTGGTCAGGGTTGGGGGTCCTTCTCCACAGACTGTACTTCCTTCAGTTCTCGCTGGGCTTATAGATTCTGCTCAGTGCCAGCTACGTTCTTGTTACTTTGCAGCAAAGCCTGCATAATACTTACATCACCCAGTGTCATGTAAGGAAATTTAACAAAAGAAAGAAGGAAAGAAATCACCTAACTCAACTCACTGAAGCCCTCCTACTAGGTAAGTATTTTTCCTGGCCACAGCCTGTTGCAAAGTACCTCACCTTATGACTATTGAGATTCTCTCTCTCTTTCACATTTAACAAGGGACACAAACTAGTACGCACAGGCAAAGTGCTGAGTGGAAAGATCTTTCATCAGTACTGGTACCTAGCAAGTCAAGCCATATGCAAGCTTAGCTTATGTGTGAGTAGAGAACTAGTTATTGCATACTTACCATTGCAGGTACTAGGTGGTGTTTTATATGCGTGACTCCACTTAATTTTTACAACTCCCATTCAGCTCTGTGTATCTACTTTTCTAGACAAAGTTATTATTGTCATCCAATGAATGAGGAAGACGTTTTAAAACATGTCCAAGGTCATACAACTAAGACACAAGTCCAAAGCAGTAGTCTTACTATTTTGTCTTTAGAAACCAGTAGAGGGATAAAGACAGATAGATGGGAGGTTAGACAGGCAGGTAACCGTAAACTAATACATTAGTTCCTTGTCCCTAAGCATTTCCTAGGACTCAGTATCTTTGTCTATACTTTTTTCTCAGATATCTGAATTCATACAACACTCCTTCAGTGGTCCACCTTCCTTTCCCATCTCCCCACTTGCTTTTGTAGCTTGAGAAAGTTTCTTTTCTTTGCTGCCAAAAGCACTCTGGAGAGAAGAGCCTCTAACTGACATACTGTCTCTAGTTTTCTGGCTTTTCTCCTGCTTTTCTACGTTCAGTCACAATGGACCATTTACTGTTCTCTAGTTGTCTCACATGATTTCTGAGTATGCAGCTTGGGCTACGCATCCTTCCCAACTGTTTAGGTCTACCTGTTATTCCTGTTTTGCTTTCTCCGTGAAGCCTTCCTCGGTCTCTGAACTTCAGAGCACCTAACTCTCAGTCCCTCTAGAGCGCCCGTCCAGCCTCTATGGTATCACAATTTCCATTTATGCTCTTGTCATGTTCCTTATTGGGTTACAAAGCCCTTGCCTGAGTCAGTGTGTTGTGGTATTATGTCCACTGCAGGTTCTCAGTGCGTTGTTGTGTAATCTGCCAAGAAGCAGAAGTGTTTTGAAGTTTTATAAAGCTGGAGAACATTCATCTTCTTTAATTCATCCAACCTCCACTGAATACTTCTGTGAGCTAGCAGGGGCGGCGTTGCAACAGCCAGCAGCAGAGTGCACTCTTTAGTTACAGGGGACACATACAGACTCAGTGCACTCTAGTGAAGAGTGCCTGCAGAGGCACAGTGGAGAGAACCAGGGCAGAGGATGAGTGAGTCTTTGCCAGGGAATGGAGCTGAGAAGACTTCTCCGGAGTGGTCACATTCGGGCTGATTATGGAGGCAGGATCTGTGCTCTCATTGCTGAGATGCAGTGGATTGGGACATAAAACAAAGATGAAAAAGTACATGGTGTGTTTGTGAAACTACTAAAGAGTGTGTGTGTGTGTGTGTGTGTATGTGTTATGTGTATGTATGTTCAAGGGTTCAGTGAAAAATAATATAATGGGGCATGATGAGAAATCAATCTCAAATGAAAAGAGAAGACATAGAACTAAATACTAAAACATTTCAATTTTATTTGCTAGGCAGAGGTAGCTATGCAACCACAAATGGCATGAGTTTTAGAAAGATAACTGTGTATGTATGGTGAAGTATTCAGGGAAATATGTACTTGATCTATTGGTAAGCATTTGTCCGTTAGATACTTCTATGTTTATGTCTTTCTCCATGTACTTATGTGTCTATCTATCTAACAGTGGACCCTGGTAGTTTTCAACTCAAGCAATTGTATCCCCTGAGGATTTTTGACAGTATCTATCTGGAAACATTTTAGATTGCCACAAATTTTTGGTGGGAAGAGTGTATCACTGGCGTCTAGTGGGTAGAGGCGAAGATGCTATTAAATATCCTACAGCACACAGGACAGCCCCCAGCAACAGAGAATTATCCAGCTCCAGTGTCAATAGTGTTAAATTGAGAGCCTTGATCTACCCACATGGGGAAGCTTGCCACATATAAACTCAAACTTGAGCTCAATAAGGTAAGCATACTTTCAAAGTGAAACCAGCTCCCTTTTTTCCCCTCTCTCTTAAAATCCTAACAACAGAAATAGTTGGAAAGCAGGGTGAACGGAGTTTAGTTTAGTTTTTATTCTGTTAGTTTAAACCAAGACTGACTTGGTACTTGTCTTGTTTGACCTACATATTCCTCCTGACTGCATTGACTCTGTAGAGCTAGTATTATAAACAGGTGGGCTTCTATATATACCACTAACAGCTAATGTTTAGAGAAAATTCACTGTTTCCATGTCTTCCCTTATTATAACACCCAGTTTATATGGAGGAAACTGAGGCTGAGACTAATGTGCTCAAAGAGCAATTTCTCAGTTGACTCATGGCAGAGAGCTGGACTTAACATGTAGGTCAATTCAACAACTGAGTTTTGATTCGTAACCATCGTGCTACACTGGCATTTCACACACTGTGGAAGTTTCAGTATAACTTTTTCCCGTGTGTTGGTCTGATGAGCCTAATCTCTTTTGACTTAAGGAAGCATGGGTGGCTGAAGGGGAACACTTGGCACTGTGCCAAGCAGAACCTCTTGCAGGTAAAATGGAAATGGTTTTGCAACAACCAGAGGAAAAAGAGATTATAAACAGATGAAAGTGTCTTGGCCCACTCCGGTACACTGATTTATGACTAGTAGTATGTTGCTTTGAGAAAGAATACTACAGGATGATTCATATTTGGCATAAAATATGTTGCCTCTAGCTGAGGAAACTGGCAGGTTCTTACTTTCTAATATAAATATTTAAGAGTTCCACATCATCATTTATTAAATATTCTGAAAATTACAAGTGTGAGCATCTTATCCAGAATGCTGACTCCCTAGGTAGGCTTTATCTGATGCTCTGTAACTTACAAACTTGAAAAAGAAATTTTTTTAGGCCATGGAAGGATTTCAGACCCGCTTCTGGGAATCATCTCTTTTTACAGGGTTGGGGCAACTTGCTTACTTCTATTGCTTGTTCTGCTCTGTGTTACAGACAAGTCCCAGGGTCTCAGAAGTCTGACAAGGTGTGCGCCATCTTAGTTTTGTTCCTTACATGGAAATCAAGACCCATTCTTAACCTTTTGCTGCAGGCACAAAATCAAGTTGAATTCTGTTAGTTCAATGGGTATCCCTCTCAGGAACATACTCCCAGATTTGGGCATCGTATAAGGGGAAAGAGAAAATTTCAACCCAGGTAATGGAAATGCAGGGAAGGAAGATTTCCATCTTCTTCACAAGGTGCATGGCTGAGGCCTCTATATCAAAAAACAAATTAACAAAAGAAAATATGGAATTTATTTCATGAAAATTTTTCTTGACCCAGGAACCTTCAAACATGATCTAAAAAGAGAAATCTACCTATCATTTTATGCTAAGATTGGTGCAGGGGACTGTAAAAAAGTGTGATTGTACAAAAAAGAGATAAAGTAAACTGGGTGAAATTTAGCACAATCAGTTTGTTGAAATTCTTTGTGTCTCTGTTTTCTGAGATAAGCGTGTCTCCTCCAGGGATAGGGGACACCTTCTCAAGAATGATGGTCTTATGCTAATTTTAATTTAGGTTTTATGGCCCACTTTAGGGGAGAAAGGCTGAGGGAGAATTGTTCTAACTTTTGTGTTTTATGCCTGCAGTTTTCTCAATTTTCAAGTTGCAGTATTTTGGGGGCAGTATATCCTGAACCCTATATCAACCAAAGAAGGAGACTTTTAGTTGAAAAGTTTTAAGTTGGCCTGAGTTTGTCCCCTTGCGACCATTGGAAATATTCACATTGTGACTTTGAAGGAGAAACACTGACTCCAGGGACTGATCCTCTGCTTCAGGCCGTCCTTGTAGATGGTGCTGGACCACCAGCCCTACGTGGAACTGTTAGGGCTGAAGAAAAGCTGTAAGTGTGATGACTAGGGGTCAGATGGAATCTAGGGAAAATGCCAAAACAAGGGACTGTGGTAAATATTGAAGATTCCATTACTTACTAAGCTTTTTGGTGACTAAAGAAGTGAGAATCACCAATTTCTCTTTCTCTTAAAATAATAGCAAAACTTGGCCTCCCAGTCAATGCCAGGGAGAAGGAAGACACAACCTGCCATCCGGGGAAACCAGTTCAAGGTATTGTTATTTTATGGAAGCAGCTTGATCCACAGGGAGAAACCAAACAGAGGCTTTTGTTTAGAACTAATGGCTGAGGTCGCCTCTTAAAAGCCTGTCATTTACATAAACAAAGGAGCAGTGGCTTCCTGACAGCAGTGACGGGAAAATGGAAACACTGGCATCGGATGTTTCACCCATAAATCTCCACTCAGCTACTTACTCCATTTTATTCCTTGACCTGTCTTTTTAATCATTTCACCTCCTTTCTGCAGGGAATTACTACTGTCTCTAACACAGGCAGGGACCTTAACGCCTGGTGATTTCAAGTACACCTTTGACAGGAGGAGGTTACTTGTAATTGTTCATCCATCCTTTCAGGAGTAAATCATGTGGGTTCTTCACGTTGGGTGTAGACACACAGGAGGATGGGAAAGTAGGACAAAATTCTGAGCTGGTTACAATCCAGGAGAGGGAACCCCCTGGTTTCCACTGCACTACCTGGACGATGTAGTGGAGGGACCCAATCTTGGGATCTCAGAGTACTTGGACACAAACACTCTTCTCATAATACACTGCAGAGTAACTGCAGCTCTGCTTATACCAAGCACATCTTGGCTATATAGAGAGTACACTGTCACTACAGATGATGCATCTGTATTATTTTGTTTAATGGGTGAAAGGGACATTTTGTTGCATTTGTCCTCAAGCAGTCAACAAGCAAATATCCTCAAGCACTAAAAACAATCTTTTTTCCTAGAAAATGTTCTCTTCCAGGCTAGAAATGTACCTTACCTAGCTATACAGACATTCAGGACCTCAGGTAATGCTGTGAAACAGATGCAGAGCAGAATTAGGCAAATCTAGTTTCAACCATAAAATATCCATGTGGACCTGCTATTCCCCCCTCACACGGGTCACCATCTCAGTGTAATACATGGCTCCAAATTCCTGCCTACCAGTGTCTTGGTTTGGTCTTCCAACCCAGACTGAAACTGGCCCATATAAGAATCAAAAGAAAGTGGCCCCTCACTTCCTGCATGGTAGGTACACTGCCCCAGAAAAAGTTGCAAGTAATCTTTCTACTCCTTAACTAAAGTCCTCCCTCTTCTTTCCTTCCTTGGTCTCTCTCAGTGAGGAAGGAACCCAGGGTCGTTGAGCATATCCTCAGTGTTTTTCATTTATGAGACAGGGTTTGACTAAGTTGTGATCCTCTTGTCTCAGTCTCCCCAGTAGGTGCAGTCAGAGGTGTATGTGCCTCTGTGCCTTGCTGTCTCCCTTACTTCTTAAAGGACTCTCATCCTTTGGCCTGAAAGAATTACTTCTTGCATCTTCTCTTTCTTCTCTGGCCAAAGGATATGTTTTTTCTTCACTCCATAATCAGCTCAGTTTAGCACCACAGTGAGTCCATAACTTCTACCTCCCATAGAGCTTCCTCACCCCAGGACAAGTCTGCGTCTCCCCCAAATACACAGGAAATTACAGCACAGATTGCAGTCTTCCTTGTCTGAAATCTCCATAAAAGATCCTGTTTCCCTGGTTGTTCTTCTGGAAGTGCTTTACTCTTTTTTCTTTCTTTTTTTTTTTTTTTTTTGCCCAAGCTGTATTTGAAAATATGTGGAAGAATATAGTGGAGTAAGACAGTGAGTTGCCTCTTTCTATTCTGCCTCTGTTTCACAGCAGCACCTGAGGTCCTGAACATCCACATAGGTAGGTAAGATCCATTTCTAGACTGAAAGAGAACACTGTCTAGGAAAAAAGATTATTTCTCAGTGTTTGAGGATATTTACTTGTTGACAGCTTGGGGACAAATGGTGCAAAGTGTTCCTTTCTCCCATTAAACAAAATAATACCACTCCATACAGTAGAGCAAGAGAATTTTCACGTTGTTTCTGACATATGTTATTGTAGAGGAGACAAGATGGGTCTCATTCATCATATAATTTGTGGCCAAGATCCTTATAACAAACACAGACAAATAAACGAAAGGCACACACGTTTATTTAACAAGTCTCACATGATGTAGGAGTCTTCAGAAATGAAGACATAAACAGAGAAAGCTAGGAGTAGAAAGTGGACAATAGGGGGGTCAGCTGTAATGGTATTAAGCTGGGGGAACTTAGCAAGGCCTTTTTGTTCAGTTTCTTGGTCTCTTTGTGTGGTATTTCTCCCCTCTGGGTCTAGGCAGGACGCCTATGATAAGCAGTCTTTCAGATTCTAGCCTCTTTCCAGTGAGTGTTTAGTAGTATCTCAGTATGGTTTCCATTACTGTAACAAATACCTGAGATAATCAACTTATAAAGAGGAAATATTTATTTTGGCTCAATTTCAGAAGTTAGTCCATGTTTCTTGGCCCTGTTGCCTCTGCACCTGTGTCTAGGCAGCTCCTCATGGGAGGCACACGGCAAAGGAAGGTGACCTCATAGTGACCAGGAAGTAAAATAAGAGGAAGAGAAGGGAACGAAGTCCCAATATCCTCTTCCGTGGCAAGCCCACAATTACTTAACTTTTTCCCATAGGCTCTACCTCTGACAGGTTCCACTCTCCCAGTAGGGTCATTGGCTGAGGAACCCAGCTTTTGACACATGGACCTTTGGGGAACCCTTGTCCAAGCCATAGAGGGTAGTTTAAGTGGCAGATTTTTCTTCCTAGGTTTCCCCAATTATACTCTGTTATTATTACCCAGTGTATAATTTTAGATGCATTTTTATACAAATTGCAAATTTATACCCCTACTATAAACCTTGCATTTTATGTAAGTTAATCTTAATGATAATTCTGTAAGTATACCTGATTAACCCATCCTACAGATGAAGAATGAAGTTTACAGGATTCAAAATCAGGATCTGAAGTTAGAACAGCTTTGATTACAAATTCAGCCCTCTTCCTACTATTCTCTCCTGCTACAGGCAAGATATATATTCCTTCTAAGTCAATTATATATCAGTATTTAAACACACAGCTAAGAACACAAGAGCAGTTTGTTTTTTTTTTTTTTTTTTTATTTTAAGGATAAAAGGAGGGAAACATTAACAGACATACAACATTTTACAACATATCACAAGCACAATACAGACAATACAGAGTTACAAACAAA
>NW_004955421.1:23450248-23466774 GCF_000276665.1 Chinchilla lanigera | reverse complement strand
CTCCCAGCGCCTAGAAACTCAGTCTGCAGTGTCACCGGGGTCTTTGTTCTCGCGTCCTGGCCTCCGGGATTGGGTGCGGCCTACCTGGCTCTTTGCGCGCTTTTCGGCTGGGAATCGCGGTGGTATGAGTCCGGCCCACTCTCTAGTTTGTTGTTTTAAAGATTTCCAGTATAGTTCTTCATAAAAACATTATTTAAAAAAAATCAAATATTAGATATATTAGATTTTTATAAGTTGATTTTATGAATGTGCAATCTGTTGATTTTTCTATTTTGATTTTCTTATCGGTGAGCCCATGTTTCCTAAAGTGTTCTCTTTTCACCATTACAACAAAAATATTAGGAGAGTCTGTTCGATGTAATGCTTAATTACTGAAACAGCCAGTGTTGAAACTGCTTACTACACACATTTACCAAGCACCAAATGGGGAAAAAGAGCAAAATATTGTGCTATCTCCTGTTCAGAGACCATAAATCATGCATAAATACATTACAAAGTTTCTTGTTGAGCAGTTTTTCAAATTATAATTAATAATATTACCTAACAATAACATTTCAGGAGCAATGTTTGATATGTACAGATGTCTTTGCAAAGTGCAGGGAGATATTATTTAAGTCTTTATTATGAGAATAGGTAAGAATGATGGATTCATTGCTGCCAGATCTTCTGGGTAGTCCTCTATTTAAAACACTACAGTGTAAGATGCAAAATATTAAAATCTAGTATGAATACATTATTAATACGTACAGAAAAACTCCTTTAGCAGCTGTATGCCATTTTATTGCTATGATAGTCTTTCCAGTGCAACATTAATAAAATTGATGCTATAACACAGCCCTTAAATTGGTTGTTACTGGTAATGAGGGGATAATTTGAAAGTAAACAGTCTCTGGCAAAACTGAAGATGGCTATTTATTTGAGGGTTGACTAATTAATAATTATTCATTAACTAATGCTAACTGCCTTATACGTTGTCTTTGCTCTTGGCCAAAAGATATTGGTGCTTTATTTTGGTGCCAATGCTAATTGTTAATTATCACTAGGGACCCTGGAATTTGAGGGGGTATGAAGTTCGCTAGCAACTTGTTCTCTTAAAGGCTTTAAAGGAGGAAAAACAAACAACAAATGTGCAGACCCTTGAGTCTGACCGAGGAGCTCTAGTACTTCATAGAGAACATTTGGGCCCTGAGGGAAAGGTTTGGAAAGCAACAGAAAACTGCACAAGAAAACCATTCACAGCTGAAGCTTTGGGGAATGTTTTCATGATCTGAGTCTTAAATAAACTGAGATCGTTTTAATTGAATGTACTACTAGGCTGTATTTCACCAGGGTGTGGTTAATACCCTATTCATTGGCTTCAATACGGTCGTTTAACATTTGGACTACTGGGAGCTAATTGCATCTTAGATCTCTGAGCAGTGCTAAACAAAGAGTGGCATTTTCAACTGGTTTGAGAAAACAAATGAATTTCCTTAGCTTTGTTATTATTTATGGCCAGGAATGGAGAAAACCGCAGTTCTACAGAAGAACACACAAACCCTCCTAGTTTGCTGCTTGACAATTGATAAAATTGAGATATTTGTATGATGGGTAGTACGATAAGATGATCCAGAACTTCAGAACTTTTATCCATGGTGCAAAGTTTATTGATTTTAAATTTCATTGCAATAGGAAGTGGTTTGATTGGTTGCAACTTTTTAAACATGTATAACTTCTGCAATGTATAAAGCTCTCTAAATTTCATAAATATCATTCTTAACACATAACATTTCAAAAAATTAACACTAAGCACTTTGTGGCCATTTCAGTAAGTCTCTCTGGAAATCTTTTGATAGACTGATTTGACAGGCAAGCTAGAATTATATATCTCTACACCTGGAAAGAAATACAAAGAACAACTGTGTAATTCTTTGATCTAGGACTAGATCCAGGTAATTGAACAGTGGGGTTGTCTATGCTGTTTTGAAAGATTTCTTGAATAAATATCCCATCCCATGGCTGCCTGTTTCAGTGTATTATATGAAAGTTCTTTACTGTGTTTTATTAAATTCCTTCTTGCTGCATGAAAAGCTTTGCTCTCTGCGAATATATAGAACAGCTGGAAACAGTCGATTTACAAAAATCTTCCATATTCTTAAAGATAGCTTTCAACTTACTTTTCATCAAGTTCGTTAACCCAATTCTTTTACCTTTCTAAGACTTCGTGTAGCTGTAAACTACTCTGCAACGTCTTCATAGAATTTTTCAGTTCTAGTGTTCAGATTATTTCAAGGATGCTTACTGGATATTTGGCCAAGAGACCCTTGAAAGGGCTTCAGGGAGTACAAAGTAGCGAAGAGTCTTCTACTACAATGACCTTGTAAATTTATACTCGTCAGGTGCTGCGGTCTGCCAGATACTGCCTTATACTGGGTGAGCTGTCAGACTCTTTACCTTGTGTGGTGAGCAGCGCTTCCCCCCATGGAGTTTACCTTCTTAGCCAATGAAATCATTTCAGCGCAAATTCACGTTGTTGTCTCCATCAGTATTGGTTGCTTCCCCTAATAATAATGGAATAATTGAGGAAGGACTCCCCACCTGGATTTGGTCTCTATCCACGGACACAGACTGTTTATCTTAATCCTCTACATGCCCTGCCCCTTCCAGGCTACTCTTTATTTTACTCTCTAGGAACAAAAATTGTAGTAACAGCATAAAGTCCCCTGGTTCTATCATTACACAAATGTTGCAAGTGTATTTGAAATAAGTGGGAACACCCAGGCACGCCAAAGTAAAACAATAAAAATACCATCATAATACAATCCTACTGGTAAATCTTCTGGTAACTTGTTGCAGTTCCTGGTTTTTTTAATCTGAGGATTTACACAAAAATAAGATCATACAGTATAGTTTTATAGGCACATTTTTTAAAATTCAGTAAGATATCATGAATGTGTTTCTGTATCAACAGATATAACTTCCCATCCTTTTGGTGCCAAATGGCACTGTATTAGATGAATACAGTTTAGTTCACCTAGTTCCTAGTTATGAACAGCTTATTTTAATAATTTCAATAATATGCAACATTTATGAAAGCAGTTTCCTCATGGCTAAACTTGTGTACATTCTAATTATTTGCCTAAAGTCCTAGAAAGGAATGTGGAAAAAGTCAGAATATATATTTTTGTGTGATGCTGGAATTGAATGAACCCAGGGCCTTCATACAGAGCCTGCCTTTTTTATTTCATTTTATTTTAATTTGAAACAGCAGTTCTCTAAGTTACTAAGTTGCTCAGGCTGGGTTCAGACTTGTGATCCTCTGTGTCAGCCTTCTAGCAGAATATATACATTATTAAGGCTTTAGCTGGGTATTATAGCATCCTTGCACAAAAGGTTTTCATCTTCTCATTGTACTTTTCAACCAGCTGTCTATCAGTAAGTCCTTCCATCACATCCTCATCAGCACAGTAATGTCTTAAATTTTGCCTGGTAGGTTGATAGTTTCAAAGTGATGGACTATGTTTTTGTTGGATCAATAAGGTGTGATTTACACAGAGTACAAGAAAATTCACTTTACAGTATGAGTGTGGTTTCACAATTTTGACAAATGTGCACAAGTAACCCTGTTCTGAAGAACACAGTGAGTATTTCTGTCCTGTCACAGTGAACTTTTCTGTCAAAAGTTCCCAGTATTCTTTCACATTTCCCATCTCATCCAAGCACTCATTGGCTTGCTTTCACTATAGATGCTTTTTGCTTATTCTATAATTCCATATGGAATCAGAAATTACATACTTTTTATGCCTGACTTCAGTCTGCTCTGCATAACATTTTTGAGGTTCATCTGTTTTGATGAGCATGTGAACAGTTTCTTCTTTTTACTTTTTGGGTACTATTGCATTATATAGATACACAAAAAGTACCATTCACCTGCTAGTGGACATTTGGATTGTTTCAAGCTTTTGCTAACATAAGCAAGTAGCAGTGAACATCTATACACAAGACTTTTGTGGACACATGGTTTTACTTCTCTTGGATAAATACCTGGGAGTAGGATTTCGAGTCACATAGCAACAAATGTTTATCTCTGTAAGCATCAAGCAGTTCTACAAAATTGTACCATTTTACACAAACACAACAGTGTGCAACTTCTCCCACAGATTTGTCAGTGTTTTCTACACTCAATCTTTCCCATCTAACCACTCTGGTGGGCATGTAATAGTATCACATTGTGGTTTAGATTTACATTTTGTCACCGGGCGTGGTGATGCACATCTGCAATCCCAGCACTCGGGAGGCTGAAACAGGAGGATCATTGCAAGTTCAAGGCTAGCCTGTGCTACAAAGTGAGCTCAAAGCCAGCCTGAACTACACAGCAAGACCGTGTCTCAAAAAGATAAAAAAAAATATATCGTGTGATGGCTGGTGGTATTGCTCGTCTTTTCATGTGCTTATTAACCATTCATGTGCCTTCTTTTACAAACATCATTCAAATCTTACTCATTTCTTTTTGGTACCAGGAATCGAACTCAGGGCCACACACTTGCCAGGCAGTTGCTGTACTACATCCCCAGCAGCAGATCCTGTCCATTTTAAAACTGGGTTACTATTGAGTTGTTAGAGCATTATGGATACAAAGTCTCAGATATATGTACGGCTAATAATTTCTCATAGTCTGTAATTTACCTTTTAATTTTTTCATGGGATTAAAAAATATAATTTTGGTAGAGTCTAAAGTATCAATTTTTTTCTATTTTGGTTCATGCCTTTTTAAAAAAAAAATTAGAACATGTTTTCCCACTACATAATGTTAAAGTTTATCACTAATTTTTTTTTTTTTTAATTTTCTAGTATGAACAAATACATTTAGGCTAGTGATTCATTTTAAAATATTTTGGGGTTTTTTTTGTTTTTGTTTTTTTTTTTTTTTTTGATTTTTGGTTTTTCTCCGGTACTGGGAACCGAACTCACGACCTTGCGCTTGCCAGGCAGGCGTTTTGCTGCTGAGCTAAATCCCCAGCCCCCCATTTTAAAATATTTTGGTAAATGGTGTAAGGTACAAATTGAGATTCATTTTGCTTTGTTTTTGCACCATTAAAGGTTATCCTTTCTCTATTGAATGTCCTTGGTTCTTTAGAACATATTAACTACATAAAATCACATACATATAATGTATATTAATTTAATTATATATGGTCTATTTCTGAAATGGTAATTCCATTTCTTATATATACCTACCCTTAAGCAAACATCAGGTTTTGTTGATTGCTGAATTTTTTTGGCAATTATTGAAATCAGATAATGTGGGTGCTCCAAACTTGTTCTTTTTAAACTGTTGTTTTAGCTATCTTTCATTTTAAAAATTTCCATACAAATTTTAGAATTAGTGTCTGTCTACAAAGAATCTTGGGAGAATTTCATTAGGATGGCTGTGAATGCATGGATTATTTAGAGATAATTGACACATCAATGATAATGAGTCTTTTGACCTATTAGGGTGGCTTGTTTCTTCTTGAATTTCTTTCAGCAATGTTTCACGGTTTCAGTGCTCAGGTCTTATAAACATTTTACTAAATTACTTAAAATTTTCATGCTATTATTTGTTTGTTGGTTTATTTTGTTTTCTTGAAACAGGTCTTGCTGTGTAGCACAGGCTGGCCTGTGAACTTGTGATCCTCTTGCCTCAGCTTGCTGAATGCCTGCTGTTCTTAATGGAATCATTTAAAAACTGCTTATGGCAGCACAGTTTTTAGCAGCTAAATCTTGGAAGCAACTCAAATGCCCACTAACCAATGAATGGATAAAGAAGAATTTTTTTTTTTTTAATACAACGGCAGGGTTTTTTTTATACAACTCTGTCATAAAGAAGGATAAATTTGAGCCATTTCTAGATAAATGGATGTACCTTGAGACCATACTCTGAAGTGAAATAAATTGGACACACATGTTTAAATGCTGCATTATTTCTCTGGACAAAAATGTGTAATAGATACTGTGAAATAGGAAGAAAATGTTCAAATGGGAAGGAGAACTAGAGAGGGGGAAGGGAGAAAGGACGGAAGGGAAAAGAAAAAAAATGAGAAAAGAAGGCAAAAATGGAAACAAAGCTTTTGTAAATGAGAGGAAAAGAGGTTGAAGGGAGGGTAGAGGAATGTGAAAAAAAGAGTGAAGATATATCACATACAGGTACAAATTCCCTGTGATGAATGTGATCATTATGTATATCTAAAATGTACCGATAAACTTAATTAATTAAAAAAATCTCCGTTTTTCCAACTGTACATTTGGTTACTTTTCTATTGAAATGGAATTGATTTTTGTATATTGACTAAGCATTTTATGTGCTTTCTCAATAGATTTATTTTTTAGTAGCTGTTTTATAACCTCTTTGGGATTATTCACATGCATAATATATAATCTGTAAATAAAGACAACTATATCTCTTCCTTTGCCTACTATATTCCATGTATTTGTTTGTTTTTTCCTTGCTGAGCAAGACTTCCACACACTGGGATGAAAGAGGCAAGACATCCTTCCCTTCTCCCTGATCTCGGGAAAACATTCAGTCTTTTGTCATTAAGTACAATGCTAGTGGTAGGTTCTTCACGACATCCCTTGGTAGACGAGGATGTGCCCTTTTTTCCGAGTTTGCTACAAGGATTTATCATATTTGGGGGTTACTCTTTTATCATATTTTGCATATTTGCAGTGACTTTATAATCTTTGCCAAACTCCATTCCATTAAAATGGTAAATATGAGCAGGGACAAAAAGTAGGACATGTGAGTATAATCTTATAAGATTGTCGCATTTTTTAATGAAATAATATTCTTAATTAAGAATTCATAGTGTAGTCCAGAGAATAACCACTAAAACAAACCAAAACAAAGCAAAATAAATGATAAATCTAAGAATGCCAGTGTGGAAATAAAAGGAAATAATTTGTTAAAAACTACACAGTCCAAAGAATGACAGAAAAAAAAAAGAGGAAAAATGTCCTCCAAACAACAGATAAATCTACTAGAACACAAAAAATAATAGGTTTAAACATGATATTTATAATTCTAATAAATGTAAATGTCCTAAACACCTCAATTAAAATTCAGAAATTTTCAGACTAGATAAAACAGCAAGATCCATGCAACATAAAAGTATTACAATTTAAACATACAGATTCATAGCTTAAAAGTAAAAGTATGGAAAAGATGTCATGCAGACAGTAATAATAAGAAAAATAAAACTGCTCTATCAGTATCAGACAATGTAGAACTAAAAATAATATTACCATGCTTTAAGAGACAAATTTTATAATAATAGTCAGTTACTAAGATGTAAACATCTTAATTTTGCATACACCTAATAACAAAACTTTCAAATATATAATTGCTGATATAACTGAAAGTAAAAATATTTTTAAAAAATATTTTCTAGCTTTAGTTCAACCTGATTTGTAAGAGCTTTACTTATAATCTTATAAAGAAACTGGGATCACTTTGTCTATTACATGCAGTCTAAGTATTTCTGGTTTGTTTTATGCCATTTTTTTTGTGCAGTGTTGCATGGTCATTACTAATTTTATCTTTCATGGTTCTGGGCTTTGGTGTAATGCTCTAAACATACTGTTTTTATCTGGATGTTTTATAAGTAATTACAATTACAGTTTCATTTTTCCCAATAGTGTTTTTATTCCATTTCATTTTTCCTCTTAATTGTTTGAAATTTAACTAAATTTAAACTGTTGATTAAACATTTTAGAATCTTTTCCTTCAGAATATAGGACAGGACAATAAAGAAGCTGCTGTTTTCTAGTCATTAATTTCTGCAACATTTTTGGAAATCTGTTCTTTTCTGTTTTCTTTTTCAAAGTTTGGATTTAATGACTCCTTAGGCCTGTTTTCTCTGTTGAATACTTACTGAGCAACTATTATATTACACATCAGAAGGTGGGGATTAAAAATACAGAATTGAAAAGTCCAGTTGCACTGTTTCTGACCTCACATCATTTAAGAAGTGGAGGGAGTAATAGTAGCTGTGTGAAAAAAATGCTACACTACCAAAGAGCAGGATCTGGCTGGCTCTGTCTAGGACAGGTGACCCAGAGCACCTGTTGTTCTGCTCATCAAGGAGGGCTGGGAAAGCTCGACCTGGTTACACTGACAGTTCAAGACCTAGAGAACGTCAGTGTGGATGAGGGACCAAGCGGGCCAAAATCCCAGCACTTCTCCCAGTAACGTACTGTGACACAGGTGCATCCTCCTGAAGAAAGGGGCCTCGTTCTGACACACAGGAGTGCGAAGTGTGCCATCAACAGCCCTGGAAGAAGCTAGGTAAACTGCAGAATGTGCAAACTGCTAGAGGGACACTGGGTGGTCTAGCAAAGTTTCAGCATAACCTGCACGGACAGCTGTGCCTGAGACAGTCTCAGAGTCTCTGTGGATACAAGTGAGACTCAGGACTTCACCCTGTGGGATCCACTTTTCATGCTAGAAAATTATGACTGAATTTACATCATTAGAATTGTATTAGTGGAATGCTTACCTATTATGTGCAAGGGCCTGGGTTTTAATCAGCAACAAAGTAAAGAAAAAAGGCAAGAGAGGTAAAAGATTCAAGTCTATACAGTGAGCAAGGGCAGCACCTAAATCCACACGAAGGTAAGACTGCAAAGTGCTCAAATACCTTCCCTAGGTAGCCTAGAGATTGTAAAGCCAATCTCTAGGCTTTACAAAAGACTTCACTTTAATTTGAGTTATGATAACTTTTATCTTTTTTTGGATTCAAGGGCCTGACCCTCTGCTTTGTCGCTACCCATAATGTATCTAAAGAGCTCCAAGGCCTGTTCACCTTACAAGCATCACCATTCCCACAGTTGTCCTTGTGAAAGAATTAGAAAAAAAGTTTATATCCTTTTAGTAGTATTTTGTGACCAAGATAATCCATCTATGCTGTGCAGACTTCTCTTAGGGGCACTCTGACCTCTCCCAGACCAGATTTCAATGTCATCTGAAAACATTTCTCTTGCAGCTTCAGTCTTCCTTCCCATACCTTGTTGCGCTGGCCTCATAACTGAAACCTTTAATTTATTCACCACACAATGTCTTTGCTCTCCTGCCATCTGTAATTTATGCCTTACACACTCTGCTGCCTGGTATTATTTAATTCTGCTTTTTAAAAAATGACAAGAGTTTTGTGAACCAGTTGGTAGGAATTAGCCCATTAAAATATTGTTATGCATAAGTGTTTAGAAAAAAATTCCCAGCAGTGAATTTCAGTTTTGTAAGATAATGCTCTTTTTAGTCTACCTGGCTGGTGGTTACAGTTATCATTAATATCATAAAATAAAGATCGCAGGAGCCCTAGGGAAACCGTGACCTCCCAAGAAAATGCTAGTGTTTCTAATCTACATCTGAATAATCCATCTAGGCAAACAAAAGAAGGAGCATGTGAAATGTGCCAGGGTAGGACTCAGAGCAGAATCTCAAGTGCTAAAATGTATGAACTACAACAGGCAACAATTGACCTCCCTTTTCTCCAACATCATTTTGTTTCTGGCAGAGCGCAAGCTGATAATTAAAATATTCAGAGTGTCCAAAAAAGTGCAGAGAAATGTTGTTTTTATACCTTTTCCCCTTGAGGATCTTGTTACCAGCAGTCTAATTTTAATTTCTTCATGCCAGTGCTTTTCTTGGTCAATATGGAATAGAGCAGGAGGTCCGAACACCACCTCACTGGTCACCGAGACTGATTGCTCTCCCTCCAGATCCAGTTCCCGCCCGTCACCAAGAGAAAGAAGTAAAATGCTGTGTCCGGGTGGCACCCATAAAACCCGCCAAGGTTTTCTGTTCTCTGCTCTTTTTCCTTCTGCTTTCTTGGCACAGCACAGAAACTTTGCGATTGTTTGCTGAAGGTAATGGAGTCTCAAGATTGAAGGTGTTTGGGCTTCTGAGTGAATGCCTGGAGGAGAACAGCTGTTATAGATTAAATTGTGTTTCCTCCGTATTCATATGTTAAAGTCCCAACCTCCGGTATCTGACAGGGTGAAATCACTTGGGGAGAGGGTCTTTTATACAGAAGCAGTTGATTTCAAGTGAAGTCAGGGTCAGCTCTACCCCAACATGACTGATGTTCTTATGAAAAAGTGAGCTTGGCTCTAGAGTTCCAGAAAACTGGAGAACGCCAGGTGAAGAGACCGAGAAGACCTCCATCTTCTAGCTAACAGAGAGAGGCCTGAAACAGGTCCTTCCTGCAGAAGGATACAGCCCTTCAGACTCCTTGATCTTGGACTTCCAGCCCCGAGAACTGTGAGCAGCATTATAATAAACTAGAGCTAACCCTTGGGTAGCCATTGGACTGGGAGGTATTGTTATGAACATATAGATTTCAAGATATTGTGTAGTGATAGCTGTAGAAATAAATGTGGACATAAATATGTGTTTGCGTGGGCAGTGATCCCACCTAGTGCCCAGATTTGGTTTCCAAGTACCAATATCTACTATATCATTACCTAGGGCTCCAATTTGGGCTGGCAACGCACAAGAATATCTTCTCATGTCAAAGGTAATGAAGGATTTCTAGAATTATGGGGCCATGTCAAAAGGAAATAGCAATTAGCTTGAAGGGGTTCCCATGTGGCCAAATGTAGGACAACTAAAAAGTGGTGATTAGAAAGAATATATCCCATTGAGTAAAATAAGAAACCACGAGTTCATATTGATATAAATAAATAAATAAGAACCAGGGTATGCAGACAGTATCAAAATATTTTTAATTTTTCTTTTTTTGTCTTTTTGAGACAGGGTCTCACTATGCAGATCAGGCTGGCCTTGAGCTCATTTTATAGCCCAGGCTGGTCTCAAACTTGCAACGATCCTCCTGCCTCAGCCTCCCAGGTGCTGGCATTACAGGTATGCGCCACCATGCCTGGTTTCAAAATATTTTTCATAAAATAACTAGTCACTCACATGGAAAATGTCATTAGAGTAGAAAAGCCACGTTAACTATATGACTCGTATGAACAGCATCAGTAATGGGACAGTCAGAAGTGCACCTCCACCTGTGTGATATTACTGCCAAATGAAATACCAGTAAAGTCCAAACTGAGAGCCACTTTATAAAATAACACCTGCAATCTTCAAAGGAATGAGATCAATAAACCAAGAAAACAAAAACCCTTCCAAACTGAAGGAAATGTTTGATATGACCTTTAAAAGGACATAACAAGGAAAAGCAGCTTGGAATTCAGAAGGAACTTTTGCTAAAAAAGAGCACTAATGAAAGAACTAGTGAAAAGTGAATGCATTGGTGTCAGTTTCCCCACTTAGGTGGTTGGGTTGTGGATTTTGCCTGTGCTTGTGGGAAATAATCACTGTATTCCATATGATGGAGTATCATATTAGGATCAGGTTGGAAACATTTGTTCAAATGGTTCAGGCAAAGAAACTGGAGTTGCCAGTAAGTTTGAGATTGTTTCAAGACAAGAACATAACTTTAAGCTATCAGACTCATTTTATAGATGAGCAAGCTAAGTCTGGAAATGCTTGAAGTACCAAGCCAGGGGTGACAGCACCAGGCCAAGATTCTTATTTCACTGATATTTATTATACAGCATTGTCACAGTGCTAGAAGGGTTTAAGATGGAGGTAAAGAATTTAAACAGGAGATGAATAAGCTAGGTCTACAACACTGTTTAGCAGTGGAGTGCTCTTCTACAGTACTGAATTAATCTAAATTTCATTGTATTCATCTGTAGGTATCTGAAGAAGCACTCTATATTAGTCACATTCACATCACTAGAACAAATGACTAAACACCTGCAGCCTAAAGGAAGAGAGGTTTATTTTAGCTTATGGTTTCAGAGTATTCAGTCCATGGTTGGTCTTTTCTAAGGCAGAAATAGAATGGTACAGCAAGACCTGGTGGAGAAAATCTGCTCAATCAACAGCAGCCAGGAACAGAGAATGAAGAAGGAAGGAGCTTGGGACAATAATACACCCTTCTACATCAACCTCCCGGTGAACTACCTACAACCAGACTCCACCTCCTAACAGCACATTTATCTGTGAACTTACCACTGGATTAATCCACTTATGAGTATAGCATCCCCATGATCCAATCACCTTCCAAAAGCCCCACTTCTGAACACGTGAGACTTTGGCGGGGGGGGGGCGGGGACATAGCAGACTCAGTGCTGATGTTCTCTAATTCTGCCTTGGAAAAATCAAGGGATACCAACAAATAATTTTGGCATGGAAGACTTGGGAGCATTTTTGCTTTTGTTACATTTTCTGCCAGGTCCATAAAATAGACAAGCTGTTATGTTACACAGCAGTATATCTCCTGTTATTGAAAGCTGTGAGTGGTCCGAAGGTGGGATTTGGGAGTTGGGTTAAATTATTCATCATGACAGAAATAATTATCTTCATACATGAGCTCAAAGCCCAAATGCCTTTTCGGAAGGCAACTTGAGAAATGTTCCCCAGTGATAAGAAAGTATTAAGATGTGTCCCAGGCCCTATTCATGAGCTTTGATTTTTTAACACTTGTAAAAGGTGCCCTGTGCTGGCAAATGTCTGATTAACAAAATTAAGAAGAGATTTGGCTGCACACTTAATCCCTCTCCTGAGCCTTTTAGTTTCTGGATTTCTAGGTTGATTATCTTTTCAGGTCAGACGCTGCTTCCTCAATCTCATTTTTATCCTCTGTAGCTGAGCCAATGTGATGGCTTTTGGTCATGACAGGGTTAGGGCAGAATAACTACGTCCTTCATGAGAGGTTCCCCCACACTGACAACTGCAATCCCGTTATGTCTCAAAGACACTGTTGATGTCTTGTCACCTTGCCCTTCAAAGGTTCACATTTTGCTTCAAGACAGAAAAATAAGCTATGATATTTTTAAAAAACATAGCAAGAATGTTTTAATTCAAATCTATATATGACTTTCCTGGACCTTGGGGTCTTTTTATTGGTGTTTTGGCAGTTGGAGCAAAGGAACTGCCCCAGTTGGAGCAAAGGAAGTTGACAAGGGTATCACAGGGAATGACTGATCCACATGATTGTAATAACACTGAGACCCTGAATGAGAGGTATGATCATGATTATTGTCATTATTATTTCATAGTAGAAGAAACTGAGCCTCTGAATCCCTACCTGAATGTTCCTCAGTCAGAGAACTAGCAAGTAGCAAAGGTGAGGCTCATCCTTGGTTATTTGGATTCCAAAATGTCAACTCCTGGTTTGGACATGTATTCAGAGTTTGATTAATGAATCATGTGTAAATGTTGGATTATAGATGAATTGGCTGTTACTTACGGCTCAGTTGATGAATCATCAAACCATCATTATCACTGTTCTCAGCCATTATCATGTCTGTACAAGGATGTAGTAAGATTTTAAAGCTAAATAATTAAGAAAGAACACACACACACACACACACACACACACACACACAGTTTAATATTCTTTTTTCCAGTTAATCCAAGCAGACAAAGTACTTGGCTTTGACCAATTATAAAAGAAAGGAGAAGGAAGTTTTTAAAAACCCAGGGCACGTCTCTATACACAAAGAGAATTTTAATTGAAAAACATATCACAGGGAAAAAAAATTTAAAGACGGTTAGATATTCGCAGATATTAAGTAGAGCCAAAGTAGACAAACCAAAACTGATCTTGAACTTCTTTTTAGCTTACTCTTATTAAGGTATTTACATGAATAAAAAGGCCAACAAGATATGAAAGATTCTACAGGACCTGAGCATATCAATCGATGTGAGCACAGAAGGCGCTCTCTCTCTCTCTCTCCTCTCTCTCTTTCTCTCTCTTTTGAGACAGGGTTTCGCTGCATAGTTCAGGCTGGCCTTGAACTCACAGAAATCTTCCTGCCTCAGCCTCCCCAATACTGGGATTACAGGCATGCACCACCACACCTGGTGCTAGGCTCTCTTTTAAGAGGAACTGTGTGGATGTGGCCTCCACATTTGGTTCTGGATTTGCAGTGTAGCATTGTCCAAATCTTTGTCATCCTGGGCTTCCATTTTCCTACTACAAAGTGAGCTGGCTGGCTAAGGCCTCTAGTGCTCATTGTTGTGGAACTCTTTGATTTGATAATTGAATCAAATCAATTCAAAGGGCAGAGAAAAGCTTAGAAAGTCTTAGACTCCTGTTTTAGACGAAGCTCCTGTGTTGTTATAATCCCCTCCTGTTATACAGAAAACATAGCAAGTGGAGAACAGCAACAAAAAAGACCCGTTGTTTCCAAACCTTCATGAGCCAGAAAGAATGAAAACAATACTCACGAATTAGAAGTGCTGGACCCAACTCTGAGTAGTTTATTACCTGCAAATCTTGCTTCTTATGGTCGACTTTGCGAGGCTGGCTCGCCTGAGATTCTGTGACTGCTGAGGGCCAGAGTCCAGAGGGAATCCCAAGGCAAGGAAAATTCCTTCTGCTCATAAAAGTATAACTGAAAGATTGTAAGAGAAATGTAAAGTACTGGATGCTGGGGCAATTTAAGGAAAAGTGGTATGATTAAGCATCCAAAGATTTATTGTAATAGCTGCAAATTAATTAATTTTCCTTAAACAATCCACATCCCTCATAAAATCCTCATCTAAGTGCCTTGAGTTAGCCATAAAAATAACAACCACACACTACAACAGTAATAACAGCTAACATTTATTGAGTGCCAAATATATGCAAAGTTGTGTGAGGAGCTACATGGGAATATTTATTTCATGGAGGCCTTACAAAACACTAGCAGTTATGTTTTTTTCCTGTTTTGTAGATAAATAAATTGCAGTTTGCAGAGCTGAGATCATTTGCTCCAAGTGACACACATAATAAATAAGTGGTAGAGCCAAGATGTAATCAAGGTTCTGTTAGATTCCAAAGCCGCACACTGTTTGCCTCCTTCCCTTTCCCTCTTAGGTCATTTTGAAAGCTTCATAACTGCATCAGCATCATCAGTGGCAGCCAGAGGCTGTAGAGAGTTTTCAATGAATTGAAGCTTTACCAAAACATCTGAGTTAGGAAAAGCGCAGTTAGGGAAAAAGAGACAAATGAAACAGCAACTATAATAAATTGTCCTGGTAGCTCAGATATTAACCAGAGTTGGAATATCAGGATCCTTCTGAACTTTGTCAAAAACAAAAGGACACATGCCCAAAGCTCACCCTAGAACAGATGGAATATCTATTTGTATTAATTTATTTGGGGGACAATTTTCAGGTATGTCCATATTATTTGTTGAAAAATCTATTTTTCCCCATTTAATTTCCATGACAATTTTATTAAAAATAAATTAACCTGAGCAAGTTGTGGTAATGGTTCATGCTTGTAATCTTAACCCTCTGGGAGACTGAGCCAAAAGGATCACAAGTTTGAACCCAGCCCGGGCAACTTAGTGTTTAGTGAGATTCTGTCTCAAAATGAAATGTAAGGAAAGGTCTGGCAATATAGCTCATGGCAAAGGCCCTTGGTTCAATCCTTAGTACTTCAAAAGAAAAAAAAAAATCAACTAACCATAAATGTAAGGGATTATGCCTTGGATCTCAATTCTATTCCATTGACTTACCTGTGTATCCTTATGCCATATCTCTTACTATCATAAATTTTGACACTGTGGATTCTGAGTCGGTCCTCTTAGGCCTGTGTAATTTTGAAAACTTCCACTAGTAACTCATGTGAGGTCAAAAAGTAGAGGCCACTGGGCTCAGAAGACCTAAAATCACTTCTGGAAATCACTCTGGACTCATGGAGAAAACCAAACTTTCCAACAGTTCTTTGATGCTGCTGCTCCAGTCACCAGGAGTGGGTTCCAACAGGGAGCCTTTTTGAGCAGTGTTCCCCAATTTATGGCTGTTAATAAAGCTCCTCAATGTCCCGACCATACTTAACTTGAATTGAGAGTGTCTCTAAAAAATCCTAGTCATTGAAAAACAGTAATTCACATGTATTTTCAATTTTGTGAGAAAGGTCTAAAATTTTTATCAGATTCTCAAAGGAGTCCTTAATCTAAAACAAGAAGTCATACCCTCTGGGTAGGGTTGCCCCTCCCACTCTATTGGGAGAATCCAAATTCTAAACCAGGCAATGGTGAAATTTGCAAGTGACTTTTGCTGACAGTTTCTTTTGCTCCATCATAAAGGAGAAGTTACTTTTCTTGGGAGGAAATAGACCAAGTTGAACACTCTCTGCCACTTACCCCAAGAAACTGTGTTGTGTTTACCTGTGTGCAGTTCTCCAGGGAGGAGATGGAGCTGAGGAAATGTGTATCCACTTCGAGCTCTACCTCTAAGAATGGCCCTGGAAATTTTCAAGAAAAGAAATGGTGTGAGATAATGGCTGATCTGCCAATGGCCTTTGTAAACTTGTGGCCTTTGTCTCCCAAGGCGAAACATCTACTGTCCTAAGTGCCTCCAGATACCCTAGTACACAAAGTATGCCTGTTATGGTTGATACATTGTGTCAACTTGGGGAGTCTAGAGGTTTGGCTAAGTGACTCAACAGAAAGCCAGGGTGCTTACTTTGTATACATCCTGAGCCTGTGGAAGA
>NW_004955421.1:23342101-23449198 GCF_000276665.1 Chinchilla lanigera | reverse complement strand
AAAAAAAAAAAAAACAAAAAAAGAATACAGGATGATTGTACTTATACTTCAGCACACTGTACAAGATCTGTATTTCCCAGTGCATTCTGGGACCTCCATCCGAGTGGTTCTTTCAAAGCAGGCACTACTGAAAGGCAACCAGGTTTTCATGAGGCAGCAGGAGGTAGGTATAGGCACTTCATCCTTATCCCTTCCAACGAGGAACAACACATCATTGACTTCACACGATCTACAACTTGATTGAAGCTCCTATGGCACTGACTTCAATATCCTTGTTCATAAAAATACTAAATCCTTTAATGAAACACACAGAATAAAGCTAATGTGATTTATGTCACCCATCACCCAGTGGGCTGATGCTTTGTAGTGATCTTGATTAAAGGAAGATTATGAAATAGCAGCAACCCTCCCTCATTTGCATTTAGTTCAAAGGAAATGGCCCAAACAAAACTAAATAGGCATTTAAGTACAAGAAAAAGATTTTTTCTTTTCATTAAGCATGAACATGAAACAACTTGCCAATAATTTGCACAACATTATTTTAGGACTAAAAAGCAAATTTGGCATGAAAAAAATTCCAAACTGATCATGTTAATTACGTTCCCTCTGAGAAAGGAAATTTAATAATCTCCATCTCCAATGCATCAGTCTCAAACTTGGTACTTTAAATTGTTCCCATTTTAAAGTGTTGAGAGGTAAATATTTTAAACACATGTGAGGGATTTTATTTGCCCCTTGGAAAAAAAAAGAAGAAAGTAGCATTCATGTATTACCCTATGATTTTTGTTTTACCATTATCATCATTTCATAGCTAAGGAATCAAGCAGTTCACAACTGGGATCTGAATTGTTCGACACAGTGTCCCTAGAAGTAGTGGCCGGCACAAAGCAGGTGCTCCTCGACTGTTAGAAGAAAGAAAGAGAAGTAACAAAGCCTAGCACTGTAGCCTATGATTTGAAAAGAAAGCAAAACAGCCACACTCCAGCCTCAGTGTCGGTATCTATTTATATTGTGTGAACTTTGCGCGATGAAGCTTCTGCTAACTTTAAGAGAGGCATGTGTGCTGTAGAAGCCAGGGGAGTCCAGGTAGGGTATACTGTGGTGTGCATACCGATTCCTGCACAGAGGATGACCCTTGGTGCCCAGAGGAATGCCTATGTATGTACAAAAGCTTCCATCACAACAGCTTTCTTGTCATTCTTTGTCTGCTGAAATTGCAAATGACTTTGATTGAAATTATACATTGGTAGTTGTCTTAGTTACTTTTTTCATTGCTGAGACAAAATACCCAACACCCAAAGTTAAAGAAGGAAAGGTTTATTTAGCTCACAGTCTGTAAAAGTTTCAGGCCATAGTTGGCTGGCTCCACGGCAGAGTAGGACAGAGCAGAGAGGCATCACAGAGGAGAAAAACAGTTCATTGCAGGCAAAGCTAGCAAAAGCAGCAGGGGACTTTAACTGCTTCTTTCTTGTCCCTTTTATCTTATCCAGATTTCTTAGGGTGGGTAGCACTCATACCCTTAATCCTAGTGCCCTTGAGCGTAGCATTGCACCCTGAATCAATCACAGCACCACACCCTATGGATCCAGCTACCTCTGACGAAGCTCGATCACATGAGGCTTTGGGAGGACATCTAAACACAAGCCGTAACAGTAGTAATCAGCGGAAAAATGGTGATGAGATGCGTCAATACTATTTATGGGTTACTAATATAATCAAATTAAAGATCTTTTATATTCAGTGAAGCCTATCTAATAATGCAATAGCAGACATTCCAAATAAAGGGCTTTTATAAAGAGTCACTTTAAATGATTTTATACCAATCTCAAATGGTTCCTGAAATTTCATTATGCAATTGACATTAACCTGTCATTTTGCTATGCACTGGCAGGCACGTGCTAATTGATAATATTGTACTCTCAAAGCACAATGTTAAAATACAATCACACAGCCCAAAATGTTTCAATAAGTAGGAAACGTGTGCTCCGTTGTTCGATAATGGCTCTGCAGCCTCAGGAGCAGAAGGCCTTTGTTTGTTCTTTGTCTTGTCTTCTCCTGGAGATAATTAGCTTCTCAGCAGCTTGGCAAGGCTGCCTGGGGTATGCATTCTTCCAACAGTGAGAACACTGAGCCATATGAAGTTCAACCGTTTTCCTATGGCTCGCGGAAGCAGGAGGAGAATGTTTTATCCCTCGACTCCCAAATTTTTGTGGTCATCTGGGAACCATTGTATTTTAATATTTCGTAAGAGGAGGGTGGTGAGGTTTCTCTGAGGATGTAGAGGGATGGTGCCCAGGAGACAGTAGGGTGGAGTTGGTGGAAGAATAAAGGCTGTTTAGGTTCCGTGGTTCTTCTTTACTAGCTGTGGGAGTTCTCAGAAAATCCAACACAGATTGTGTGCCTTGTATTAACTCATGAAGGGCATTTCCCACTCAATGCTAGGCAGGCTCAGTCTGCTTATGAGAAGGCTGAGAGGGGCTGGGGTGGAGGTAGAGATGTGTGCTCTGCCTGGTGCTCACACAAGAAGGACACACTTGACAGTCACAACTGGCTCCCTGTGTCACTGGAGACCGAGGGGTATGGCTGAGTGTGTGTGCTGAGGGAGAGGAAGGCGGTATGTAAAGAGAAAGGAGAGTGTGTGTCTGTCCTGGGACAGGCACACTGGCATCACTGCGGACTCAGAGGAAGGGGTACAGCTGGGCAGTTGGAAGGTTTGATGAAGGCAGTGCATGCTATTTAACAAATTCTCTCAGACTTTGTGGATCTATGTGGGCTGGCTTCATCTTCTCTTGTTCTTTCTGATTAGCAATATGTACTCAATAAAGGGAATTCAGCATCTTGACTTTATACTCTATTGGTGGCTATTTTAAAGAGAGACTTTTCATTCTACTGTAAGGGAAGTGGGAGTCCCCCAAGATGTCTTTAAATCACACCATTCCCTTATTATAAGGCACAAGGAGAAATGGGGGAATCCTAGCATTTACCCCTAATATTGCTCTGAGATTTGCTACCCATGTGAATCTAGGCTGGGAAGCAGGACAACAGGAGTGATTAAAAACTCTCATGGCAGAAAGGAAGTTGCAAGGGCTCAAGATGAACCAGGATCAGCTTTTTCTGCAGGGAACACTGGTTAGTAACAAAACAGTCAGTGTGGCTCAGCACTTTCATGATGAGCTGCACAGCACAGAGGGATCGCTCACATGAAAACTAGTAAACTCCACAAAGTACGTGATGTCTAAAACCTCCATGTGGTCAAACGCACATACGCAAGTCACGTGTGCCGTTTAGATGCTCAGGGACTAAGGGGCACTGGGGTGTGAGTCCCCTTCCTGGTTCTAGGAGGATGGATTTTCTTCCCATTGGTAAGACCTTGACCGAATTCCTTCCCCTCTATAAACATTCATTAAAACTGTGAGTTGCAATCTGTAAGTTCTTCCCTGCTCCTAAGGTCCTACTATTGGTGGGGAATCAAGAGCACAGCTAGTCCAAATCACCAAAGTTTGGTGAGTCAGGAAGCATCAGTTGTCTGCATATTTCAGATGATCTTCTGCTGGTGGAAGAAGGGGCAGGTGAGCAAAGTTTCCAAGTGAGGGTTACTCCTTTTGTTGGTAAGTGAATCCTGTAAAAGCTACCTCTGATGAACCAGTTCCTTGCGTAGAAAAGTGTTCATGACAGTGGGCACTCAGGAGCTTCCCAGAGTGCAAAGAAAAGCCCAGATACCTCAGAGGCCTGTGAAGGGTCACAGCTCTCTCTTGTCACAGCCCTTTCCCCTGCACCGAGGAAGGAGGAGGCCAGGGGAGCCGCTGGCCCCAGCTTGCACTTCTCTTGGGTGTGCATTTTGGCAAGAGTCCAAATGGGATCGATGCAGACTCTCTGAGGAAACTGACAAATGGCTCTGTAGGGAGGATGGAATCTAAGGAAATGACTTTTCTTCCCCTCTGGTACCTTGGGAGCGAGGCTTGAATTACTTTTCTGACTTGATTCACGGCTCCGGAGAAGCTGAGTAAAGGACTCTGTCTAAATATTTGTTTGATGTCCTTAGAACCATGGAAAGACTGTAAGGTGTGACCTAGAGCCAGAGATTCATTCTCTTCTCATTGCAGTGCACATCTGTCATTAAAGAGGACTCCGCACAGGGTCCATTTGCAGGTGGAAGTGCCCTGTCCTCTCTGTCAAACCTATAGCACTCTCTGCGGCCAGCTCATGGGGGTCTTATATGTCATATATACACTCCTCTTTCTCATTTCTTCCTTTAAGAAAAACTCATACATCCAACCCTTCACACTGAGGGGATGCTCCTCTGCTTTGAAAAGCGGAGAGCTCACAACCCTGTTCTCCCACGCAGCATAACCCGGACCAGTATCATCTGTCACAGTGCCGGAGACAAACTGCCGGTGTTTGGTAAACAATCTGTGGCTGCTGCGCACTGAAGTTATCGGAGGAGAAACTCAAGCCCCTGGTGGACAGACGAGCATGAGCGGAAGTCCCAGACCAGCTTCGGGAGATCTGGCTTCAAACCTGCTCCGCTGTGAGGAAACAGCGCCCCTTTCTGTCCTTCAGCCTTGGTTTCCATAACGCGGTATTATTCTAGATGTAACAGATTTTCTGGGGAGACAGAAAAGGAATTTATAATGCAAAAAACCAATTATAAACTGAAAAATCCAGTTATAAACCTTTTGTTATTCACTTAGATTCTCACAGTCTTTATTTGATACTCTGATTGTACTGGATTAATCATGGTATTTAATTTTCTTTTCTGTGCTTTACGATGCTTTGCTATTTTGGAGCCTTGTGAAACTAGGAAGGGACCATGCCTTTCCGGGTTAGCTGACTGCCTGTTGGAGCCCATTGGCATGCAAATGGGCCCAGACCCTGAATTGGTGGAGGGCCCCTTGGAGGAAGCAAGCTCTCTTCTGTAGGTGTGGTGTTTTTTTAAAGTTTCCTCCACTCCAAGCGTTTAATGCTCAGCCAAGATGGAGACTCATTGTGGGTCACCTGTCAAGTTTTCTCCAGCTCTAAGATATTATAGTAGATAAATCCTATGGGACCATCTTCTCTCTCTCTCTCTCTCTCTCTCTCTCTCTCTCTCTGTGTGTGTGTGTGTGTGTGTGTGTGTGTGTGTGTGAGGGCAGAGAGATATTTGAGAAAGACAAATTAGGTTTGGACAGCTCCAGAATATTAGATCATGTGAACCTCTCCCTGTCAGTGTGAAAGGCATACATTTACCTTGTAGGATGAAGGGAGAAGGGGTTCATCTTCCTAGAGTCAGAGCTGATTAGAAAACTGTCTCACTCACTAAGTGAGGATGGCAATGTACAATAATGTGGCTTTGGTTTTGCGTTTGGGCCCTGAGCTTTTTGAGGGAAGAATCAGCTTTGGTGATATATAATTCAGCATCTTGTATCTGGCCCTGGAGCCTGCCAGGGTACTTCATATAATGATTTTACTCATGAGGGAAAAATTAATTGCCTCTTCCTCACCAGTTGCCAAGTGCTACAGCTTCATTGGAAAAAGCCAGAATTCCCCTTAGGAGACCCAGTTTTCAAGTTAATATACAGTAATGCTGTACATGGCTTTATTAATCTGGAGGCAGGGTGGATCTGGAAGTAGGAATCAGTCGGCTGGAGAACTGGCTCTTGTCCGGCCACTCTGTGTCCTGCTGCATGATACAGGCAATGCTCTTCCCCTCTTTGTCATATTCTCTCCTTAAATACAGAACTGGAGTAGTCACATGTAGCTCTTGGGCACACACAATAAAATCAAGTGATTAGTATCTCTGGAGAGATTTTAGTTCATTGAAGAGAATTGTCATAAAACACACACACACACACACACACACACACACACACACATACACATACTTTGTATGTACATAATCAGTCTAATAAAGAGAGAAAGTGTAACCCAAAAATGTGCAATTCTACTCCATCCATTATTCTTAGAATCAAAACCACCTGTCTTCCAAAAGAGCTGCTGTGAAAGTTACTATTAATGTTCCTGACGGCTTGCAATTGGCGAAGGACCCTGCATTTCCTGTAGCCAGTACACAAGAACCCCGTTCATTCCACGGGAATGACCCCAGTGGGGGTCTGTGAAGACTTCGTACATGCTTTCAAATGGCCTCTGTCAAATCCCTGTTGGGTATTCCTTCCCCTACTAATCGCTGTGGTGTTTAATTGTTAAAGCCATGTGCATCTCAAGGGAAATTGAACCCATATGTTTCTGAGTCATTTGCACTGAGCTCATCAAATTGTTGTTTTATAAGAGCTGTTTGCTGTCCAGCGAGAATCCCCCAGTGCCTCTTCATACACCGCTCCATACTTTTCAACATCTTTAAGACAGGAAGCTACACTTGGCCTGACAAAAGCCACTATCCATCCTACAACGGTCTCCTCCTCCTCCACCGTAACTTTTCCAGTTATGAAGGCTGGCCTTCTTGAGTGGGAGCCAGACAGGAAAATACCTTATGGGAGGCCTTCCCAAAGCATCTTACAGAGGAACTTCACCGGAAAGATTGAATTAAAATTAAACAAGTCTTCCATTGATTTTACAAGACCTTAAAGAAGAAAATATATCAAGATGCAAAGTTTTCCGAGATTCATTCATTCAGCAAATATTTAGGAGGACCTACTGTGTACCAAGTCATACTTTTAGTTTCTGGGTGTGTATTGCCGTGACAAGATAGCTTATTTTCATGAAGAGTGTATTCTGTAGGGGATTTCCTAAGCATATTTCTATCGTGGAGACATGCATTTTCCAATCACTCCCTGGAAAATACTTGTTCATGGAGATAGAAAATATAAACCCAACTGATCTGAATACCTGAGCACATATGCAGATTAGAAATTCTGTTGCTCATCGGCAGTTCTTGTTTGAGGATGTGTTTGGATTAGGATGTATTGGGAGGAGAGAGAGAGAGAGGGAGGGAGTGAAAGAGGGAGAGAGAGACAGAGAGAGAGAGACAGAGAAGGAGACAGAGAATATTAAATAAAAGCTATTTAAGGTTGGGTTCTGAGGGCTGTTGTGAAGAAATTAGAGCAGGGTAGAGGTGAGTGGAATGTGTGAGTTTTTGATTGGAGTGAGGAGAGCAAAATTCAAGAAGAAATAACCAAGTAAGACAGAAACTTTCTAAAACAGGAATGAGAATGTCATTCTATTAGTAAATTTGTTTTTGCAGCATGACAAGTAAAAACAGTTTAGCCTCAAAAACTGGCGTGAGAGGCGACAGAGAAATGGGAAAACACTGAGAGTAGTTCGACCTCAAATGCAGAAGGGATCGTTTCAAGTTGCTTGCACAGAACGCCAGGTCAGGCAGGATGAGGCCAGTTGCCTGCTGGGAGAAACAGGAGACGATATTATTCTTTCGGTCAGGTTTTGCTATGGTTTTCCTGATTCCTGATATGGAAATTAGAGTGTTACTAGGATCTACATAAGTGTGCAGATACACAACGTATGTATCATAGAGGATGTTTTGTTTCATTTTGTTCTACTGTATTTGAGACAGAGTCTTGTTATGCAAGACTCTGTTATGTTGGCCTCAAATTTGTGATCCTCCTGTCTCAGCCTCTTAAGAGCTGTGACTACTGGCTTCGAGCACATCTTTTTGTTTGTCTGTTTTTCTATTCCTAACTGGGAATGATTTTCAGAATCCTAACTGGGAATGATTTTCAGAATCATTCCCAGTTAGGGACTGCTTCTCCATTATGTTGTTTCACTAACGACCTGGGCAGCTCAGGGTCCGTTGTTTCCCTGTGCCAGTGATTGGTTCCGAGATAGCAAGCCAAGTGCAAGTTGGACAATCAGACCAGTTCAGAAAGCTGTTTGTCTCTTTTGGCTAAAGGCCAGGACTGAGTGACCTAATGTGACTGATGTCAATCTCTGCAAGAACCAGGGGATAATTTAACCCTGGAATCCAGTCTTGCTTAAAGCCAGAACTGCTGCAGGACTTCTCAGTTATCACTGCCAAGCAATTATCTTGACACTTCGACCATAAAAACCCTAATGAAGTGTTTTTTAATTAGATTGCTCTGTGCATAGAACTCACTTCACAGGTTGGGCAAATTCTGTTTTCTGTTTATTTATGTAATTCCAGGGGGAGCTCTCTTGGGTAGTGCTAAAGTCACCTGTAATGAGATGGAGCCTAGAACCCCATCTGGGGAGATCTGGAAAGTAGCAGTCCTTCCAGAATCTTCCTTGAATACAACCTGCCCCCATTTGAGAATGTGCTGCCTTATAAGTTTAATTGCACTGTTGTGGAGGTCTCAATCTCCTGAATTGATTCAAAATGTCTACCTTCCATGGTCATATTTTTTTGTATTTTTTTACTAGTGCATGTCTATGATACATAATGAATAAATCCTTGTAGTGAGTTTGCACACATACTACATCATAAACCTGTTTAATCCCTCTTTCCCTCTCTCTCCTTTCCTAGATCCCCTCCCCATCTGCATAAGGTCTACCTTCCTGTGCCTTATCATGTGTCCATTATTTTTCTTTTTAAAGTATTTATATGGTGGGTTTCTCATATGGAAGAAACCATATGATATTTGGCTTTATGTGTCTGATTTATTTCACTTAGCATTTTAGTTTTAAATATAGCCATTTTCCTACAATGATTCAAATTTATCCATCTTTATGGCTGAGTAGTACTCCACTACGTATAAATACCACATTTCTTGATCCATTCATGTGTTAATGAACACATAGGTCACTTCCAACATTTAGCTGTTTAGCTGCTATAAACATGGCATGCACGTATCAGTGTAATAGCATACCTTTAACTCTTTAGGAAAGATACCCAGAAAGCATATAGCTGGGTCAAATGGAATTTCTGGTTTTAGTTTTTTGAGGAATCTCCATGCTGATTTCTATAGTGGTTGCACTAGTTTACATTCTCATCAAAGAGGTGGAAACTTTCCTTTTCCCCCAGCACTTAAACAGTATTTGTTGTTTTTTGAGTTCTTGATGATAGACGTTCTTTCTGGAATAGGATGGAATCTCAGTGTTGTTTTGATTTGTTTTTTCTAATGGACAAAAATGGGGAACATGTTTTTCATACTTATTATTCATTTCAATTTCATTTCTATTGGGGGTGTCTTTTTTTTTAGTGTTTTATATTTAAGCTACTAGTTAGTTGTCTGGGGAGTAGCTGGCATGATCATTTTGACTTGGGGGAAGAGCCAGAAGTTGCACAGTGCCAGTTCTGGTGAATAAGGAAGATAAAGACACACTGTAACATGTATGTGCAACCCTGTCCTTTCTTGGGTCCCACTCAGGAGCAGCTTTCAGTGAATCTTTGATCACACCTTGTAAAGACACTGAGGAAAGAGAACTTCTACAATTGCTTCAGAAAGTGGCAAGAACAATGGGGTGAGTGTGCTCAAAGTGCGGGAAGCATTTTGACTGGATTAAAGGCAATATGTCCTTTACTGGAATAAATTTTTTAAATTTAAATATTCACGCTGTATTTTGATCACTCTTTTTGACCACTCTTTATACGTTTGCCAGTATTAGTAAAATAGTGAAAAGATAAATTAACTATCTGTGGACATAATCTTCACTATGATAAAATGTAATAATGCTTTCTTCTGATTATTAAAACTGAGACATTTAAATCAGCAGATAATTCCAAGTAAGAGCTTTTAGTGTTGGTAACCTGCAGTTGGCTGATGCTGGGACAAAGGAGTCCTGTCTCCTAGAAAGCTATGCTAATCCTCTAGAGCAGTGGTGGGGAACATCCGGCATGCTTTGTATCATTGAAAGCTTTACAATTAGTTTGGCATCACTTCTGTAGAAGATCTCAACATACTTCCCATTGATTGTGACCTCTAATTTCACCCTATCTTGGGCTCTTTGGATCATTTAAAATCTTCTCATTGCTCCTCACCCTCATTACATTTTTTTTTTGCACAAAGATTTATTTTCATTTAATCTCAAAATAACACTGTGTAAAGACTCCATTGTAATACCTCTAGATTTTACGTTGAATGACTGACAAAAATGATTGAAGTGCATTTTAAAATTGGAAAAGAACCCTAAAATTTCCTGGCAGGCCTTCTGTGGGGCTGTTTCTTGTTAGTGGGTCCTGAAGGTGGACTAGAGTCAGCCAGAACAGAGAGCCCATGGAGGCAGCTCTCTGGAGTCCTCTGCCAGTGTTGCCAAGTGATCTAGAAGACAAGAAATTCTAAATCTTCACTATTTAATTGATCTTTGTTAAATGTAATTACAGTAAGTTTATCCTTGGCTTTTTAGTTTGTTTGTTTGTTTGTTGGAGATAAGATCTTGTTACCTGAATATAGCTGGCCTTGAACTCAGGCTCCTGAATGCTGGGATTTCAGGTGTAAGCCGTCTGTACTTGGCATCTAGAGAAAGATGTGACATTAATCCAAATGTTTAACCATAAGGAAAAGGACTTAGTCTGTTTGGAGTCACCATTTTATACACATCGTGGTACACAGTGGCCACTCAGTAATTTTGTTGACTAATGACTAAATGGTTGAATAAATGAACAGATAATCATGTATTTGAAGTAGTCATTGACTTAGTTTCCAAAACTTAACAGTAAAGCCTAGGTGAAAGATCCTTGTCAAACACTGGCTCTTTTTCCACACAGATTCAGTTTTCTTCCACTTAACAACTGAAAATGGGAGTTCACTTTCTCACATCTGTCCATGCAATAATGACAGCTGCCTCGTCAGTATTGAGTATCTCAACAACCCCCTGGAATACTAACTTCTGTCAGGTTAGGAAAGAAATAACATAGGTGACTTCTATGTTGGGATTCTTACAGTCTAAAACAATCAGGGGAGCATCCAACATAAAACAGTTATGTGTGTAGAATGTAGATCATAGGAGAAAGGCACGACTAAAGTTCATTGTTCAGGTAAATCATCAACAAAGAGTTTCAAGCCTTGTACTAAGTGCCTGAGACACAAAGTTAAAAGTACAAAGCACCCAGGGGGAAGTTCACAATCTGAAGAAAAAAGGGACATGTCGGCCATTATAGGGTGGTGTATATGACTTCAGCCATACAGTCTGCCCATGTTAACATGGGTCTGTAAGGTAATTTACCACATTGCAGGACAAATTTAATAAAGGCAAGAGCTGACATATTTAAGGTGCATATTTTTGGCGGTAAATATATGAAAGTTTTACAACCTTCCCGTTCTTGATTTGTACAGTTCAGTGGCATTAAGTACATTCACATTATTGTATAACTATCACTATCATCTATCTTCTGAACTGTTTTCATCTTGCAAAACTGAAACTCTGAACTCATTAAGCAGTTATTCCTCATTTTCTAGCATTGTGCTCCCCTACCCTAATCCCTGGTAACCACCCTCTTATTCTCTGTCTCTATGGATTTGACTACTCTAAGAACCTCATAAAGGGGTGCTGTCATTTGAATGTCCTCACCAAAGCTCATGTTCAAATTTAACCCTCACTGTGAGGTATTACCAGGTAGGGTAATGAAAGGTGTGCTGTCATTAATGGATCAGTGGATTCATGAGTTATCAAGGGAGTGGGTTTGCTAAGCAAGTGAGCTCTTTCTGACGAGTTTGCTCCATGTGATATTCATCATGGAATGTTCTCTGCCAACATGGGACTCTGCAGAGAGTCCCTATGACAAGAAGGATCTCACCAGATGCAGCCCATTGATCTTGAATCCCCCAGTCTCCAAAGCCATGAGCTGAATAAACCTTTATTCTTTATAAAATTGCCTAATGTTTGGCATTCAGTTATAGCAACAGAAAGTAGATTAACTCAAGGGGAAAATCATGCAGTACTTGTCCTTTTGTGGCTGGCTTATTTCATGTGGCATGATACCTCCTAAGTTCATCCATATGGTAGCATGTATCAGAATTTGCTTTCTTTACAAGGCTGAATGATATCCTGTTTTACTCATACGCCACATTTTGTTCATTCATTCATCCGCCAGTAGGCATTTGGAGAGCTTCCATTTTTTTGACAGTTAACTAATGCTGTTAGGAACATGGGCTGAAGTTTGAATTGAATCTCAAAGAGTAAGGAGAACCTCACAAGTAGCAAGGTAGAGAGGGCACTATTGGGCAGTGTGGTCAAGCAAAGCATGTTTCAGGAACTTTGGGTGCTCTGTTCTACTTGGGGGATTTTGAGCTTGTAGAAAAATGATAGGAGATGAAGTTGGAGCCATAAGCAAGTCTCCATAGACATAAGCAAGTTAGATCATTAGTTGAGTTTTGAATTTTATTCAACAACCCATGGGAGGAAATATGGACATAGTTTGGAGGATAGAATTCATATTTCACTCTATAACTAGTCTGAGGACCAAGCAACTGAAAACTAATACAAAGGAAAGTAGTCCACTTGTTAACATGTTATGGTAGACAGTCTCCAAGAAAGTCCCCAGCGATCCTTGTAACTGATACTTTTCTTACATCTGACTTGCGCAACAAATATCAGCCACATTGTTATTATGAAAATATCAATATGAGACTTTTAATTTTGTCATAGAAGATGTGGCTTTAATTTTTTTCTCTCTTATGGACTCTGGAAGAATCCAGCTTCCATGTGTCAAGAAACTCAAGAGGCCTTATGGAGAGGTCTGCAAGGCAAGGAGCTGTAGACTTCTGCCAGCCCTAGATGAGCAAGCACGTGGAGGAATAAACCCACCAGTTGTAAATAGTTCCTCAGAGAAATATGTCTTGATAACAAGACATACTGAGCCACACCACCTACTGAGCTGCTCCAGAATTTCTGACTCATAGAAACTATGTGAGAGAATAAATGTTTGTTATTATACACTACCAAGTGTTGGAAAAGTGTATCACAAAGTATTGGGCAACAAGTATATATGACAGTCTGTGCCCCAACCAAACTTGTCTTCTCTTTGTGCCCTGGACATAGTCTGGACTTTCTCTCCTTTTCTCCATGTTTTCTCACATGCTCTTCTCATCTCTTGTAATTTTATCTCTTATGAAAATTTTGCTTCTGCTTCCGAGAACTGGACAAAATTGACCTCCCTATGAAGCTATTCCTTATTTTCTGCAGCTAAATGTACTCTACATTTGAGGTGGGTCTTGGGCAGTTTTTGTTACACCAATGATCAAACCAAGGAAACTGGGAACCAGACCCTTAATAAAAAATGCAAAATTAAATCAAGATTTTGGAGGAGGTGTATGCTAATTCCTGACACATGATGCACAATCTTAGAAAAGATAATCGGTATACCGGGCAACATGCTACCACTTCCTTGATCTATTTCCCACTCAGTGAATATTACAGACTCCTGGATTCTGCTATGAACAGTCCATGGGTGTGGCTTGGATAGCTCAGATCTCTCCTGGAGCAGCTCATTTTGTTCCTCTGCCCTAATTTCAACAGGAGGAACAAAGCCAAGCAAGCACAGGCAACACCCAGCTCTTAATGCACAAGCCCTAATTTATAACTGTGGCCAGAGAAAAGAGCACAGAGTCCCGTTCTCTCCAGCCTTAGCTGCTCGGCAGGATGTCCTTCGGTGGACACGGCTGCTGGTGGATGAGGAGCATCAACTCCCGCAGCTTCAGGCGGACTATGCTAAGTGTTGCATTGGGAGGGGAGAGGCATGATGACTGGAAACAACCTGATGGCCTTGGGCAGAGAAAGGACAACACAGCAGCCCCCAGATATGGCTATGACCTCAACACTCTGTAGACTTTTTGTCCCCTCTCTATGAGTAAATGCAGAGCATCTGCTGGGCCACTGATCTATATCCCCAAGTCATTCCATTATAGATATGGGATCATTTCTAATTGTTTAATTTTCTCGTGGTGCCCAATTCCCAATAGCTTCAACCATTTTACATCAAGAAATCGCAAGCTTGAAATAGACTTACCAGTGACATGCTGAGAGGCCCAAATATCTGAAGTGCAAAGACAAAGCCACACATGCTACACAGTCGGAACTTAATCCTCGCTGTGACAAGTTAGGACAATCTGACAAAGCTCTAAATAGAGTCCTTCATCCCAGAATTTTCTTTTTTTTTCCAACTGAGTATATATATTCTGCCTTGTATTATTTGTGTTCTTATTGTATGTTTACTATGAGCTGGGGGCTTCTTAAAAATGGAGACTCTATAATCCTAGGGATCTTTATGCTGTTTCAGCCCCTCACCCTGTTTCTGGATTGTAAAGCACAGATTAACATTTATAGAACCCTTTTTTCTTGTCCTATGCATTAGTCCAGTCCAGTGACGGCAAACCTTTTAGAGACTGAGTGCCCAAACTGCAACCTGAAACCCACTTATGTATCACAAAGTGGCAACATGCAATTAAACCTGAATACTGAGGTTTAAGGTTAGAAAAAACAGCTCATACATTAGCATTTTTACTTTAAAAGGAAAACCCAATAAGAGAGCTTTGAAATGAAAGCCTTTTATTGAAAGGTAAAAGTTTGCATTCGGAGTGCTTTTGCGCAATTAATGTGATCCTTGCTGTCCTACACATGCTGATAATTCATCAAACCTTCGTTCATACTTCATTAATTTGAGAGGAACACATGCAGCACTCAGGTCAACCATTAGTCTGTTTCTTTTATCAGATTTGATATAATTCAAAGCTGGAAACAGCTGCTCACAAGCACAAGATGATCCAAGCAAAGTAAGAAAAGCAATCCTAAGTGCTTTCATTGATTTAAAATTATTTGGCAGGGAATTCCACACTTAAGGATTTCATTTTCAGAGCTAGCAACTGTGCTGTCCTTTTTGTCCTCCCTTCATACTCAGTCCTTTCTATCTTCTCAAGAGTTGCATGCAGGTCATGGAATTTATTTTTCCAGACAGAGCTTCCTTGAAATTCCAATAGCTCCACCTCCAGATTTACAAAATCTATCCAGTAGAAACAGGAAAGAGTAAGTTCTTCAAATTTGGCTTCATCTGAAGTAAGAAAACAACAAGGTTGTCTCTATCTTATGGAACTATAAAAATTTGTTACTAAAATTCTGTTTTGCACCTGCTACAATGGTAGGAAACTCCTTTCAGGTTCCCCGATGGCTTGTAGGACTGTCTGCAAATGTATTTCTAAATGCAATTTTAGATTTGGAAAATTTTTCAGCTGCCCATGTTTAAGTGGCAAAAAACCTGCAGTTTTTGCTCAAATGTTTTGATATCACCCATCCTTTATGCCATTTTCCCTCTACCTTGTAGTTTTTTGTTCAGTACCTTGAGATGTAGCATAAAATCTGTAAAAACCATGAGATTGTTAAACCAGACCATATCAGTGAGCTGTGGATATTCCTGCCTTTTTTCATTCATAGGCAACTTTATTTCATCCAAGTAAGCTACCAATATCTTCAGGACTGTCTTTTCCTCAGCCACTGGACATTATTGTATATAAGTAAAGCATCACACCATGCTTGGACCTCATCAAGAAGTGCTTGAAACTGTCAAAAGTTAAGAGCATGAGCCATGATATAATTCACCATTTTTGTGACATCTTTGAGAATATGGTCTGATATCTTGCTGTTTTCCCTGGCACAATGAGCTTCTTGACGTATAATTCAATTAAACTGAATGATCCAGTCATTTTGCTTCTTTAACAAAGAACTGTGTGAAACAAGATGCTGCCCTCACCCTTAAGGTACCTGTCACAAGTGACTGAAACCACTTTTTCTGGTCTTGCATCTTACGATAAAAAAGCATCCATCACAGCATTATAGCTAACTATCCCTTGTGTTCGTCTAGGCAGAGACACCAGTTTCACCAGCTCTCCTTTCATGATGTCACCAAGAGCATAACACAAAAGTACTGCCAGGCTGCAGGCTTATTTACACCTGTGCTTTCATCCAGCCATCCAACCACATGGAGGAATAGGCTGTCTTTTGTAAGTCAGTGGTGAGCTGCTGGCTAGCATCACTTCCATGCACAGGACTCGATCTTTAACAGTATTTCTGCTAGGTGGCATCTCAGAGATATACTGTATAATTTTATCCTTGTTTGGGAAATTATGAAAAAGGGAATTACTCCCAGACACATGGCCATTTTGATAAAATCCCTATCAGAGAGGGCTTACTGTGTTTTGCTCTGCACAGGGAAATTTGAAAGATGGTAGCTGTCAGATGATTTGTTGTAGAAAGATAGCTGCAAAAACTGAGATATTGGGAATGACATTTCCTCAATTTCCCTTTAGAAATTCTTTCCATTCAGTTTCACCAAGTTGGGCAATACTTTTGTGGTTGGTGTCAAAGTGCCAACTGACACTTGGTGTGGAATACACAAAACGTTCATTACACAGAATACATAATGCTTTCCCTTTGCATCAGTTACTCAAAATGAGTCTGTTCAGGCCTCTTGGAGTGATCTTTCTCTACCTGTTTCCAGTTTTTGGTATTCATCACTTGGAGTTTACAAGAGCATAAAATTTTTAAAAAAGCACTCAATGTAAATCTATCCCTACATCAAAAATAGCAAATGCTACTAGTTAACACTAAAGAATTGAATATTCCCTGAATCAGCAATCTATGGCAGTGAGTCTAAGACTGGGTTCCTCTTAAATGTGCTGACCACCAGTACAAAGGGGCAATGTTCGGTTGATCACCAGCTTTTGGCCTGCTCTGAAAGAGCGCCTGAGAGCATTTTCTACCTTGTGGGGGCTTCTGCTGAAATCACAGCCACTCCAGACTTTATGAAAACATAGCATGTTTTCATAAAGTCTTTACAAACAACTAAATATGAAGCTGCAGAGTCAAATATTCCAGGGGTACAGCACAACATTAAGAGAATTTCAGTCTCCTCTTTAGAACATCTCTTTGCTAAATCTTAGATATTAAATTTCAAGTTTTCATAAGAAAGCTCAAACTAAAATCTTATGTTAATAAAAACAAATGTACTAAAATTCAAGTCAGTTCAAGCAAATCAAATATATACACAAATACACATATACAAATATTTACAAGTATGTATATACAAATATATATTTGTGTGTGTGTATGTGTGTATATATATATTTGGACTGTGAGTTTAAACATACAGTAAACAATGTATAAAAATAATATATAAATTATATATGCATACACACATCTAACTCCTTGGAAGTGCACTGACCAGTCATGAGAAACCTTGGATTAGTCACTGCTAATGAGCTGTGGTTGCTGATGTCATCACCTGGCGCCACTACTTCTTTCTGAGCATGCGCATGGCCCCGTGTGCACTATTATCGGACGCTCGGCTGTAAGCATGGTGCTGGGGTGATTTGGCTTGTATACTGACAGAGTTCTGTGTGCCTCCTGTGACACACGTGCCATGGGTTTGTCACCACTGGTGTAGTCACTCTCAGTCGTGTCTAACAGATTAGTAGCTGGGTTTTTTGCCCTTGTTTTTTTGAGTAAAGACAAATAGTCTTGGGCCACATATAAAATATATACTATATATAAGTAACAAAACTTCCTTTTAAAATATTTGTTAGTATAAAAACAACAACAAAGAGGACAGAAATGGTGGTCTGCAGGGCGGATATGCCTGCATGTTATTAACACATAGAACACTAAAGAGAGATGCAAGCATCACTCCCAGGTTACAGATGAGAAAGTTGAAGAATAGACAGATGATGTTTGCTCCTTGCCTGCACACTTTAAATGTAGCAGAGCCAACATTTGAACATAAGCATTTTTGGTCCTCAACTCATATTCTAAGATACCTTGCAATAATACCTTGCTGATAAATTTTTTCTTTAAAGAAAATGTTTTTGTTGAATAGTTGTTACTGAATAGACTAAATTGCAATAAGGGGAACAAAAGCTTTAAAATAGATGCCAATAATTAACCTGTGGAGGAAGACCTGGCCTGTATTGGTGTTCATTTGAACATGGCCTTTCTGCTTTATTTGTGCTAGCTGGCCAGCAGGACCCTGTCCCCAGGCTTTTGTGTTTGTGCTATTTATTTTTTTAAAAATCTAATATTTCCTCTGGACCAGATATAAGGCTTAACTATGACTACTTTTTACCTATTTTGCCTTGTTTTACTTCATTCATAAGTATATTTATTCTTACTTAAGGGAGATAAAAGAGTTAAAGAATCCTCAGACAACAGCCACTAGCAGATAAAAGAACTACCGCGCCCAGTGGAGTCTACTCCACGCTCAGCCTTAATAACTGATTAATAACGAATGGTTAGAGGTGTGGATACAGAGAGTATGACTGCGTTTTGTTTGTTCTCCACTGTCTTGGATGCTCTGCTGGATAGCTGGCATGACAAATTACATAGAAGCAATAGTAGTGGCCGGTGGAAAAGGAAAAGTCGTTTTGACAATGCTTTTACCAAATTCTGTCACGTGGGGTCTGTCACAAGTGATATAATCACATGAAAACACAAATTTTATCTGTGCACTGTTTGAACTCCAGGAGTTTACTCGATCATTACACACTCTTAGCTGAGCCAACGGAGCCACTTGCAATTCTGAGAGTCACAGCGGAAGAGCTCCTGAGCCAGAAGGGCTCCCAGCCTCCTGCCTCTCTTGCAGTGGTAGTGGGAGAGTAACCTATGCTCTTTTATCTTGCTAGAAGCTTAGTCAGAACAACCCAGTTCATAGTTCGTCTGACAAGAGCATATGTTTAAAGGGAAATCAATAGATCAGAAAGGCCTTGGTCAGGAAATAAGCAGAAGGCCAGCAGTGAGGTTAGGCCCCCACTTACCTGCAAACAGAGTGAGATAAGTGTCCACTCATAAGGAGGCCATAAGCTTTCTTCTCACCAGGGCTGGAGCCGCTGGTTAGGTGGGTTAAAAGTTGCTGACTGTGTTGCAATCCTATAAGGAAATGTGATTTTTAAAACACTCCAAATTCACAAAATGCATCATTTTATAAGTGTATGTCTTGTGTTTCAAAAGCTTTCATTACAAAAAATTCTCAAGGTACAGTTGTTTTTCCATAACTGACACAATTATTTCAAAAATGTGAACTATAATGTCCAATCTATTAATTAGATTAAAAGTACACAGGAAACATACAGCAGATAAGAAATAGACATTGAATATGTTTTGCAGGTAGTCCTGAGCTTTCCTTTTCTTAATAACTGTGTAACTTCTATTTGTGCATTTTTCTCTGGGCAAATTTCTGTAATGAAATTGGCCATGTGTCAGAGTTTAGTGACACTTCAGAAAGCAGGGCACTTAGTTACCTAGACACCAACAGGGCCCAGTTTAAATCTCAACATATTATGTATAGCACTAAAATATGCTTAATAGATTTATCTGAACAATAAAATAGTGAGTGATTGTAATTAGCAGTGAGTAATAGTTACCATTAATAATTATAGTTATTACTTAATTGATTTTATCACTCAATGTGCCCACCTCACATTTATGCTTCATTTTAAAGTATAGGGTTAGATTTGTAGAAGCAAGTAATCATGATAATCATAGTAAAACCCTGTCTTGGAGGATTTCATTATACCATACAGTAGGTACCCTGCTGCTCAGATAATACACCATCTGCATATTAACATATAGAGCCCATTTCATCTAACTTTTTTTTTTTTTTTTTGGTTTTTCTCCGGTACCGGGAACCGAACTCACGACGTTGCGCTTGCCAGGCAGGCGCTTTGCCGCTGAGCTAAATCCCCAGACCCCCATTTCATCTAACTTAGTCTAGTATAAAGGTACTAGCTCTGTTGCTCACTAAAATGTTTCTACTTATTTCCTCTTTTTTAAACAGTATTTACAATATCATTTTGAAGATCTGGTATTCAGCTATAGAATCAAAAGAAATTGTTTCAACAAAGTATTGTGCTGGCCCTCCCCACCCCCAGCAAAAAGAAAAGAAGAAAAGAAGGGCGGAGAGGGGATGGAGGGAAGCAAACCAAATGTTTAATAGATTACAAGTTTAATAAGTGACAGCATGTTTGCTCTTTAGGATACAGTGTACCCATGAAATAGAATTATTTTTAAAATAGTTAGACCTGTATGTTTGTTTTAAAAGAATGAGATGCTATTGTTGAATAAAAAGAAAATATAAACATATTGTCAAGTAATATATGACATATACTGTATCCCATTTTTTTGGCAATGAAAGAGACAGAGGCAAAACGAGAGACAGAGGGAGAGAGAGAGGAGGAAGAGGAAGGGAGAAGGAAGGAAGGTAGGAGGGGTGGGTGTGAGTGAAGAAGAGAAGGAGCCAGCAAAGGGTGAGCACCAGGCTGGTGAAGGAAGCTTTGTCTGTATTTGCAGCTGTTCCCATTGCTTGCATTACTACATGAGCCCTGCCTCCTACTGAATCAGTGGTGGGATTAGATTTTCATCTGAATTTGAACCCAGACTCAAGGGGGATCTGAGAATCTGTTCTTGGCCAGGGGAGACAGAATGATTAACTGTAATGTTGTGTCCTGAATGGGACCCTTAAACAGAAGGGCTTTGGAGAAAAACATAAAATTCAGATAAATTGTGGAGGTTAGTTAATAGCAATAGTTCTGGTTTCCGAGTTGTGACACATGTACCATCATAATACAAGACGTTACCCACAGAGGAAACTGGGTGTGGGCTGTACAGGAACTCTATGCTTGAAGTGTTTCTGTAAATCGAAACTCATTCTAAAATGTTCAAACATTTATTCAAAGATGAAAGATGTTAAAGATATCAAACTCTCTACCACATCGAATAAATAAAACATATTAAAGAGTTTTCAGGCTTTTAGAATTAGCTCATTTTATTGTTAGTGCAATACACTTCAAGAAAGACTGATGTGCAAAATTGTAATAAAGATTGGTCAGGAAAGTTGCCTTTTAAATGCTTTTTTGTTTGCTTTATAAAAGAATTCACCCAAGTTTCTCAAACAATAAGCTTCTGTATTGAACAGTGAGTTACTTACTTTCCCAGATGCAGCTATTTTTTACAAGTAATTTATGCCCAGAGCACTGCTTTCTTAACAGGCTATTTCTAGATTTAGGCTTTTAACCCTTTTTCCTTTTGCAAACATTTGTTATTTAAAGTAAGCAAGTTATTAGAAAAGTTTTAAGAATATATAAATCTTCAAACAAACTGACATTCTTATTGTGGAAAGTCTTTTATTTTTAGTGACTGAGTTTTTCTTTTATACATATGAAAATACCTATACTAGTCCAGGATTTCCACTGTTTAGTGAAATGTCCTATGTTAAGTCTGCTCCTTAAGCCATAGGATTTACCAAACAAGGAATTATGGTAGAAACATTACAAATTGAGGGCTTTAAATATATAAATTGGTAAGAAGGCAGGATCTGAATTCATTTGAAAAATAGCAAATTTAAATGGATTCCCTGCTGAAAAAAAATAATAAGACTTCATGGTCAGAGGGTCATTTCATTTCAACATTCTTAGCTGACACCAATTTTTAAATCATTTTTCCTTTCCTCTGGTCATTGGAAGACACCGTTAGCATTTCAGTCATTACGCAGTTCCATTTGACTTTAGTCTTTGGAGCAAAATGTGATCCAGGGAAGGTCTATAAGAAGGTTTCCTGAGCGGTTATTTCCTTATTTTTAACAGCTATTTCTTCCTGGGGTTTCTCCTATAAAAAGCATAATCCAGTCATTGCTCACAGCAGTAACTATATGTTCACAGAGCTTTCAAAGAGCATGCTGTATTTTCTGAGGCGCTTAGAATTAGGTCACACACACAAGAATCTGCCGCTCCAATGTTCAGACAAGAGCCGTCCAAACCATTTTTTTTTAAAGAAAATTCTTCCCTCCATTAAAACACAGTCTCTTTCACTGGGAGCCTGGCATCCTAGTGGCCTAGCTCTTTCTCCTCAACCATGCAAGTCAAGGAAGATGTCACTATTGTCCTGGTTTTATAGGAGATGGGACATCTCAGGGAGGTCACTGAGCTCATAATGGCTAGATCTAGAGTTCTAAACTTTCTAACATTAAGCTTTGGATCACGGATGCTACAGCCTTCTGGTTTAGCAACATGGAATCTCAGCTCTAAATACAGACTTCTTTCCATCATGTAGGAGCTGAGTCCAGCTTCCTGTGGAGGAGGATTACTTCTGCCCAAAACTAGTACACTAACTGTAAAATGTTATCATTTTAGTGAATATTTACCTAGATCATTTTTTACTTTTACTTGACGGTACTGTCTAAGGTCTTCCAGTGTGAAAGGCTGAAACTCTTTTATCAAAACTGCAGCCTACCTTTCCAGGGTCTCTCCAGTCTCCCAACATAATCCTACGTTCCTTTGTGTCTTCTCTGTCCTCTTAGTCAAAGTTCCATGGCCTGGAGCTAGCATTGCTCTAAATCTTCTCATACAATATAGTCTAGAATAGTCCATGACTTCCATTGAGTCTTATTTTCCTTTTCATTGTTTGAACTCAGAGTTTTTGCTTTTTTAAAAAAAAAAAATTCATTTTATCCTGCAGACTTTAAAATTGGTCACCTTCTTAGCTCCTCACATCCCCTGCTCATTCCCATCTTGCCTGTCACTGTGACTAGTTTACTCTGCCATCTCTACACCCCTTGTACTTTCTGGGTCAGTGGCAGGGCAGGGTACATGTAAACAGGACGGTTACAGTTTGCTATTTTGAGCCTATTGAGAATAACCAAAAGGGCTTCCCTTCCAGATTAAAAGGGATTGAGGTGGGAGATAATGACATACAGCAAGTGCAGAAAGTGAAGCTATTTCATGAAACAGTATCTTGCTTATCTTCATGGTTCAAATTGTTTCTATTTCTTTGTGTGTACAGTTTTATACTCAGCCAAATCCAGAGTCAATACTATAGTTTGTGGACACTCCATACCCTATATACTTTTCTCTCACTCTGTCATTATCTTTTTTTTTTCCTAGTTAATACTGGGCTTTATTCTTTGCATTTTTACCAGGGAAATAAAAGGGATACTACATTTTTACCAGACAAATAAAATGGATGCTACCTTTTTACGTGTCAGTCAATCTATTTATTTGCATCACCCCTTTTTCAAAAAGGTGCTGGTAAGCGCTTTCTGTTAAAAAAGAAAAAAAATCTCATTTATATTTTATATGCAGGGTAAAGATTAAAAAAAGAGACCAGAAATCACATGAAAAGAGATGGAACAAAGAAGATAGTACTTAGGGAAGAACATTATTTTAACCAAGCATAAAATTTTCTGTGTTGATTTTCACCAAGTAAAATAGAAAAATAAGCTGATACTCTACACAGCTTAGTTTAATAAAAGAAACCACAGTGAACTGTCAGAAGAGACTACCTTTCTCAATGTCCTATTTTATCGAGAAATCATATGGGCTGTTATACTAAATACATGACATAAACAATGTCTTCAGTACTGTTTTCCTAGGGAAAAACCGTACTTTGTAAATTAAATTTATTATCATGTTATAAGATTCTAAAGTAACTTCAGAGAATACAAAAGACAGAGTGAAGATAAACCATATCATTTGGCAAATGAGACTATCTGAAATTTTTCTTCTTTTGACTTATCTATATTTTCTAATTTATCTACAACGAGTATGAATTACTGCTACAAGGAAAAAAGTAAAGTTTAAGGATAGTAAATAAATGCATCTTATGAAGTTTTAAGCAACACTAATGTTTGATGAGAGCTGGGAGTGTGGTCATGAATCTTATTCCAAGGAAAGCGTTTTTCGGAGGGTCAAAGCATTCTAAACCAAGCAGTGTACACAGGAGTGCTCTGCTAAGCACTAGGTCACATGAAGATGCTCCATTCTGCTTAGACGGCCTCTCACGTACCATTTATCACAACTGTGTTTCTCAAGCAGCAGTTGGTCTGAGGTTTAACTTATGTCATTGCCAAAATGTCAGGAGTCTGTCTTATAGAGAAGGTGACTGACACGCTGTATGCTACACATAGTTAAGAAATTAGGCTAACACGACACTGGAAAGTCTGAGAGCTGCTGATTTGATTTATCTTCCAAACTGGGGCTGCTCTAGCACCTGCAGACAGTGGCAGTGAGGAAAATGTTCGCTTCAGAGCCAAACTCATTTCAAACTAACGAAAAGCTTTAAATTGGTCTCAAAGCTTGAACAAATATTCAGCTATATCTGTTGTTCTACACCAAAACACTGGTTAAATATTTTTGTTCTGAACATGTTAAACGACAACACGCACTTTAAATCAAATATTTAACCACTCCTTAACAATCATAGTAAAAATATTTTTGTCTCAAGAAAAGAAAAGCTGGTGGTTCCCCGTGAGTAACCACCCTACTCTAGTAAATAACCGTACTCTATTAAAAATGATTAACTGTGGCTCACACTATTATATCTGTTTATATAAAAGCCTTTAACAGTGTGCACAGCTATGGCATTACTTCTATATTTAACATATTTGGTTAGAAACTTCCTTGATAGGATAATTTAGATATTAAGGAAATTATACTGGGTCAAAAAACCAAACTCAGAAGGTTACATATTGTATGATGCCATTTATACAAACTTCTCAAAAATGACAAAATTATACCCATGGAGTGCAGATTAGTAGTTGCCAAAGTTTGGGAAGGTTAGGAGGCAGGGAAGCTTTGTGGTGCTGGAACAATTTTGTGTCTTGACTGTAGTGATGGCAACAGAACTCATTTGTGTGACAAAATTGCAAATACACACACACACACACACACATACACACACACACGCCCCTGCACACATGAAAACATATAATTCTGATGATAACAGGAGTAGGCTAGTTGATTGTACCATTTCTTGGTGCCAATATTTTGCTATAGTTATCTAAAATATTTTTGCTGGAGGAAACTAGGAAAGAGAATATGGGATCTCTGCATTATTTTACTAGTTCCTCGAAATTCATAACCAATTTAAGATGAAATGTTAACAAAACAGTAAAATCTTTACTGGACTTGCAGAAAGGCTCACAGAGTTTATATTTTAGCATTATCTTTTATAGAGAATCTTTCTAGATGTTGCAAGTCTTAACCTCTAGGAACACAGGTTGCTTGGGAGATCTGGTTTGGCTTCTCACATCTCAAAGTTGAATATTTATGGAGCACCTGGGGACTTGGAGATCCCATGTAACTGAAAGCCATGTCCAGGTCACTTTGCTGTTTCCTTCTAGCTGACCTTTCCTCTGGTTTCTTGTAATGCTGTCCTATGCCATGCAAATACACTACTTCTTCTTTGCTGGAATGAATGTAGCTCTTCTAAAGATCCAGCTGACTTCCAGGTGAAAGGGCTTCATGGTAGATGTTGGCAGGTTTGCTATTTAATAGAGAGTTAACCCACTTCTCCCAGGTCCACAGCAATTACATCTCTCAGCTGGGAGGCACACAGTCTTTGGGGTCACCATCTCCTCTCTTTTGCTTGCTGCTATATTCCCGGTAGGCTCTGCACATAAGAACATTAGTAAACATTGCCGGGGAAATGACTGAATGGGTTACTTGTATTTGTGTAATTGGCATGCACACGTTTGTGGAATTGAACTGGTGAGTGTGACAGGGACAAACTGCATTAATGTGTCGGTCTTGGAGCCTTTTATTTGGTGCCTTGTCTGTGTGTGCTCGCGGGTGTGTGGGTGTGTTACTGACCAGCGTTTGGTGCTTAGCTGTTTTCTTTCTCCAGGGTGGAAGTCTGGGTGTTGCCTCTCCAGCTCCTAGATATTTTTGTGGACAGTGAGAGAGAGGAAGAGAGAGGAGAGAAAGAGACAAGGAGAGGTACGAAGGGACGAGAAGAGAGAGGAGGGGCAAGAGAGGAAAGAACAACTATTTGGGGCAAAAAAGTGACAGGGGTTTCCAGGTGCTGGGAGCTAGAAGAAGAAATCCTCCTTGTCTCCACTCGGCTTCCCTTTGCATGATTGAGGCAAGAAGCTGAAGCTTGTTTTCTGTAAGGCTGACACCACTTTATGCTTTTATTCTACTCTTTACTACTTCCAGAGCAGATATTAATTATGTTTCAATATATTTAATATTGACATTCTAAAAAAATCTCCACTTTTCATCTAAAAGTACATCTTCAAAAGCCTCTAAATTCAAGTTTTCATCTAAAATTTAAACAGTTTAATTTCCTTCTCTTCTTTCATCTTTGTCTTTTAGGGCCATATTTTCTTGTATTCTGACCATGAATACAAACCTTCTAAAATATATTTCTTCTTTCTGCAATAACATGCTTATACATGATATGTACTTACAAGTGTGTAGAAATGATTAAAAGGATTTAGAAAAGTTTTGATTTGGGGTTAGAGGAGTCAAAGGAGAAATTTCATGTATTGATCTCCATAAACTTCTTTATTGCTTGAGTTTTTTGCAGTAATAATTGGTATATTTACTTATAATATATTGAATAAAATAATAAAGGCAATAGCAATAAAATCTAGATAAGGAAACACGTTTGGTTCACCATCTTAGCTTTCAGTCTTCATCAGTGTAATTTTAGATTTTACAAGATTATTCTCATGTGTACCTTAATATTTACCATTTCTGCTTTAACTTAATCAACAAGGCTGAATTTGCGCCACATTATTTTTGTTCTCAAGATTTTAGCTGATCTCATGGTTGAAGCATATCTTGCATTACTTATTTTTCCTAGAAGAGAGTATGTGTTTCCTATTTCCTGAGCCCTTGTATGTTTGAAAAGTCTTTCTACTGTAGTCATTCATAAAAGACCGCAGATCTATCTGTTCGCTAAATCCTTAAGCCACAGGTTTTTACCTGAAACATTCTGTGTGTGTTGATTTATTAAATTCTGTTACTGAGAATTTAATCAGTGGAGAACCTCACCACCTTGTTTTTGTTTATAATAAATACTAAATCCTTCTGCAGAATCAAGCTGGGAAAGAATAATATTTACTTCTGTATTTATTTGTTTTCTTGAGCATGATGGTCTTTTATAAACTACACACCCTAGTCTTTAGTTTTTGAAAGCTTGTACTCTCTGTATTTTTGATGAATGTTTTTTGTTCTATTTTCTCCTCTGATTTAGTAATTAATACTGTTGAGGCTCAGAACATGATATCCAAAGTAAGGTCCTGCGGTATCCTGCATACTTTGAACTAAAAGGCATTGGATTGGAAGGGTCTCTGATGCAAAATCACGTTCTAACCTTCTATCCTCCTGCCTGCACCCCTCATTCTCTGCAGAAGCAAGTCGTAGAAACCAGAATTCCTCTTTCTGTAAGAACTAATCGCTCTTTCTGCCAAAGGAAGCCATAAGCCTAAAAGAGTGCTCTACCTTTCATTCCCCCTTGCTTTTCTGTGTAGAAACTAGCTATGAAAAGATCCTCTGATGTACTTTGCCTCATGGTAGGTTATAAGTCCTTCATCCCGGAGTCCAGCCAAAAGGTCTTGCTGGGCTTCCCCTTCATCAGATTACTATTAGATCACGCCCTTCTTCCCATCACATTTCTACAGAGCTGTGAACACTTCACTAATCCTAAGTATCAATACCTCTCAGTTGATGAGCCTTTAATCTGAAGGCAACCATGGCATGTAAAACTTTGATTTAAAAAAATTATTTTTTTTAGGGGCTGGGGATTTAGCTCAGTGGCAAAGTGCCTGCCTGGCAAGTGCAAAGTCGTGAGTTCGATTCCCGGTACCGGAGAAATACCAAAAAAAACAAAAACAAAAAAATTATTTTTTTGATAAACCTGTCATTCACTGTAGGAGTGGCAGCTGTGGCCCTTGGGATGGGAAGGAAAAGCACCACACCTGGTTCTCTCAGTAGTACACACTAGACTCCTGTCATCTCTCACTTATGTCTATCAGTTGTCTAGGATTTGTAGTTTCCATGTGGATATAGCATGATGGTAGGGAAAGGATGAGGGAGGATAATACTCTGCCTTCAGCAACCCAAACCACTACCCAGTTCTAGTGTCCCTATGGGATTCTGCATCTTTGATTCGGGAGGAGAAGGGGAGGGGGCAGATGAGGAGTAGTGAGAGTGTCCTTCTTGTCTTTTTTTCAGGTAGTCATTGGCTTATGAGCTGAACAAACTTCTTTCTATCCTTTCTGCACAGTAAAATTCACAGCATCCTAAGATTTGTGCATTTGATTGTCACCAAGTCTTTGTTTTGGAAGTGGTAGGCAGTCTTTAAAATCTTTTTTGGTATCATTAGAAGTATTTTAAAGAATTAAGAAGCATTAGAAACTAAACCTACATGTCAATTTCAACCAGAAACTAAAATACATCTGTATATTCGTTCTTCTAGAAGTGGTACACAGAGAACTGTACTTCCTAGAACAGAATGTGCAGGACAATTTGTCCTTTCTGTATTCTCATGTAGTCTTGATTTAACATACTAGTGTGCAATGTGTCAATATTGATATAATAGTAATGAGTTTTGGTCTACAAGTTCAGATCTGCAATTGATAACAATTTTTACAAACTTCAGCCAGTCCTCTCACTGGATAAATAGGATTATCAACTGTTAGTAATTCCAGAAGGTTCTCACCGCCACTTCCTCCCACACACAGGGGAGAAACAGGTCACTGGCAGAGCCTTATGGAGGCCTAGTGCCTTGGGAAGCTCCACAAATTACTTTTTATCATTCCAAAGTGAGCCCCCGAGTATCAGAACATGAATATTTACTTGGCTGGGGAATAGAAAAGGGGAAACTAAATATTAAAAATTAATATCTCAAAATAATATTCCGTGGCATTAAAAATGTACTCTTAAAGATATAGAAAGTGGTGGATCAATGAGGACAGGGAATTAGTAAGAGTTTCTAGTGAGTTTTGAAGGTCATATGTCCCTAAATTAGGGAGGAGGCAAGAGTTTTTAGATTCCTGTAACTCCTTGGTGTCTGACTTTGACTGGCCAGACATCAACAGTCATTTGACAATGTGTCTGAAAAGTTTATTTCATTCCTCATATGCATTCATCTGCATCATTGTTAAAGATACTTCTTTTAAAGGATTAGCAAACTATTTATTTCATAGTTTCTTATGCTATTTAAACATTGAGAGACTGTGTCTTGCTTTATCTTCATAAGATAGCTGGGAAGATTAATCAGGGCAGTAACTAACTATCCTTGCACTCAATTTCTCCTAAAAGTAGACCATTTAAAATTTTTTTCTTTTGTAAAGAGAAAAATCTTCTACACCCCCAAAGTGTTATTTAGCCGCTTACGAGGCTTTATGTTTAATAAAGATAGGTATTAGCGTTTCATTGCTGTGACCAAATACCTGAGCCAAACAACTTAGAAGAGCACATGTTTATTGTGGTTCACTGTTTCAGAGGTTTCAGCCCATGGTTGGCTGCCTCCAAGGAAGGAACACCATGGCAGAAGGGCATGGCAGAGGGAAGCTGCTCAGCTCATGCAGCCAGGAAGCAGAACACAGAGGACGAGCCAGAGAGGTAGGAGCCAGGGACCAGGTATATAGTTCCCAAGGTCGTGCCGCCATGACCCGTCCAGACACATCCGCAAGAGAACTTTACTAATCTCCTAGGCATGTCTCAAGCCAATCACGTTGACAATCAAGAAAAATTATAACAAGGCATCAAATTGGCCAGAGAACATACTGAGTAGATCCCAGTGAATCAAATAAAGATCATTGCTTATAATTTATTTACTTAACTTTCACTTAACTACTGTGGTCATAGCAAAAGTTAGGAGAGATCACTTATTCTAATGCTTTTTCAACTCTGGTCTAAGTATACTTAGTAATATTACATTGTTTAAAGGAGTGATTTAAATAGTTTAAACTTAAAAGTTAGTAGAAATTATGTAGTTGTATGTATTTAAATATATATATATATATGTATATATATATATATATAGCTGTGTAACCATGAGTGATATGGCAAGAGAATTCAATGAGACAGGCACTTACAAGAAAACTGAAAAGGCAGGAACGAACAAAGCGTAATTGAGCTGGCTGATGGACAGTCTCTAACCAAGAGCCAAAGGAGATGTCCATGCCGATCTGGGTCTCACCTTTGGTTTAAGTTTATTTTTAGGTTTCCATAGTAACCATTACCTCATTTTTGGGAGTACCTTTCCCAGAAGCTGTCAGACATGTGATCATTGCAGTTTAACTTTTAGCCTACTTCCCAATTTGTCCTGTTTGTTCTGTACCCATTTTATGACTGTGCTCTCCTTTAAGTGAGTTGATAACTAACCAAGGGGAGGGCTTGAAGAGTGGGGTCAACTACAGCTTAAGTGAACTTAAATGACTTCTCTTAATATGGAGTTAAAAAAAGAAAATGGAATCTCTCTTGCCCTATCATGAGTACAATCAGGACAGGAATATTTCTAGCCTTCTAAAATGTCCCTCTTGTCCTCACTGGGTTTGATCTCCTCTCCGCTCTCTCAGTTCTAGTTCTTGGAAGCTACAGTTCCTTATAGTTTTGCCATTGCAGAACACCATATATGTGGAAACATGCAGCAAGTGGTCTTCTAATCTGGCTTCTTTCAGTTAGCCCTTTAGCATAATGCTTTTGAGATATGTTGTTTGTTGCATGTTTCAAAGTTCATTCTTTTTACAGCTAATTATATTTCATTATGTACACAGACCATGATTTCTTTAGCCATTCATCTGTTGTTGGCCATTTGGGTCATTTCTATTTTGGATGTTAGGAACAAAGTTGCTGTCAATATTCTCACTCAGGTTTCATTTATCTTGGCTTTCTATCCACATACACAGCATATCCTCTACATTTGTGTAAGTCTTATTTGCTTCTTCTCATTGATTTTTCACAGTTTTCAGCATACAAGTCTTATATATATCTTGTTAGACTTATCCTTAAGGATTTTTTTCCCCCAGTACTTTCCCCAGGAGTTTGCCCATGTTAGATAAGCGCTCTGTCACCGAGCTACATTATTTTGAGGTAGGGTCTGTGAGCTGGCCTCAAACTCAAACTCCTTTTGCTTCAACCTTCCATGTAGTAGGGATTACAAGTGTGTGCCACCCTACCAGGCTTTTTAAAAATGTTACTGCAAAAGCAATGTTTTGAGTATTTCAATGACTATGCATTGTGAGTATATAGAAATCCAAATGACTTTTGTATTTAAGTTTTTATTTTGTAATCTCACAGTTTACCATATACTTTCTTAGAATCTCTGAAGCACATGTCTACCTTCCTAAATGCTCTGTCTAGGTAATGCAGAAATTTAAAATAAGAACTATTCATTCTGCCTACTGATCTATGCTCTTGGATTCCCTAATTTTATATGGGATAGATTGGTTGTTTGGGCATCATCGACTGACAATCCATAATTTATGTGTGTATGTTAACAAAAATACATTAAAGCAGTTTTAACAGTTCTTTGGAAACCCAGATGCGTCTTAACTCACAAGCTAGAAATTGCATCCAAATCTGGAGACATTGTTGATGACAATATGCTCTAAGCTTTGAGAGCTTTGAGAATTCCCTTTTGAAGAATCAACAAAATGTTTAATGAAGTATTACTTCATGTAAAATCAAGAAAATTATTACTATTTTTACTTGGGGATTAAGAATTAATGATATGTCATCAGTTGCATTGTGCCTTTGCATTCTTTTCTTTTAAATAGGATAATGAATGAATGTTTATGGGTGAAACTTTTTTAATTCATAAGCAATTGAAAAGATGTTCTAAATTTTATGACCTAATTTGCCATAAAAATTTCAGATAAAAGATAGAAATAGATCAGAAATATAGAAATGTGGTTCATTTTTAGACTTAAAATCTTACTAGTTGAAAAGAAAATTCTTGGGCTAAGGAAGTAGCTCAGTGATAGTGTGATTGAGGCCCTAGGTTTAATCCCCAGCACCACAAAGAAAAAAATTCTTGAACATTGACATCTGAATAACCTTTATCCTTCCAAGCCAGGCCAATATAAAAATTTCCATTTAAGACTCTTTGATGAAGCCAGCCAATAATTTTCCTTAAGTACTACAAAGGGACACATGCTCACAACAGGTAAGGGGTATCTATCTTTTCCAAATACTGCAATGATTAGTTATTTATAGTAATGTTCAAACTGCATCCCTTAGGCTAATTCTCAAGAGTTAAGTCTCAGGGCCATAGGGAAGAAGTCCTTAAAATATCTGCAGACCACTTTCCTTGCCCATCCTTAAGACTTTGCTCTCTTAGGCAAAGCATTCTTTGGTTGCTTTCCTATGCCATTCTCTGATGTTCTTATAGATGTCACTTGCTTTGGAAATGTAGCTTTTCTAGTGCAAATTACATGCATGCATAATTTGTTGCTATTACTGTTAAATGCTAACATAATGAATACAGCGTAAGATTGTATCCTGTCAGTTTGGACTCAGTGAACTTGCAGTTAGTTAATAATACTCCCAGACATTTATTTTTCTTGTGAATTGCTCTTAAATTATGAACATGACCTTGTGAAATTAATGTCATTGTTAGGAGAGGAAGGGTAGGTGTCCCCTCATTAACACAAGTAGTCTGTTGGGACTTAATAGCTGCAGTTCAAGAGCGAGGGGGTCAGGTAGTACCTACAGTGCTTCTCTGTGTTACTGAACGGAAGTAGAAATACTTTAATACTAGGTGCTTGGAAGTAATGTTGAAATGGTGTTTTGAATACTGAAAAATCTTTTCTTTGAAAAGTTATGCAAAGGATGTGTGGAGATCCCTGTGGGGATTGAAACAGGCAAGGTCAAGGATAGTCTTGGGGAGCAACTGTAGATCTGTTCAAGTTTAAGTAAATGCTGGTGGAGAACCCTAGAGATTGAGACCATAGAAATGGGATGGGTTTGTCTGAGGAAGATTTTTTAATGATGGGTGCTACTAATCATTTGCCTATCTCATTTAATCAACAAATATTTATTAAGTATATTCTACATACTAAGATACTTCAGGCACCAAGACTGAAGCAGTGAACAAAACTGACAAAATCCCTTCATTATGAAGTTAAAATTCTAGTTAGAAGGAATAAATATAAAAACAGATCAGAATGTATTAGGAGGAGCTAGGTCCTTGGGGGGGAAAAAGCAAAGCAAATGAAGGGGAGAAGATTTGCTAGGGATTGTAGGGCAGGGGCTTCTGTAAAACTAAGGTTATCAATTCATTTAAAGTAACAATAATAAACCCATTAGATTTTATATAACTTTTATTTTTTAAAGTACACATTTATTTATTTATTTAGTTGTTGTTATTTGTTTTGTTTCTGGTTTTTTTCTGGTACCAGGAATCGAACTCATGACCTTGTGCTTGCCAGGCAGGCGCTATGCCACTGAGGTAAATCCCCAGCCCCTAAAATATACATTTAAAATAATTAGTAAAAAGAGTGGTATTATCTTATAGTTTTACAAATCTGGTGGAAGTCTTCTTGTACTGAGGGTCTCATGTCTGGTTGATATGTGAGTCTCTATTAACTTTACCATATATTACTTCAGCTAAAGAATATGAAGAAAATCTAAAACCAAATAGACAGGTAGTTGGAAGTCTTTTCAGTTAATTGTAGCTGTTCCTTTTGGCTGTTAACAATAAAATTCGAGTAGTGATATTTTTTTAAAGGTTTGCTGCATATAAAATCTGAAACAATATCAATGAATTTTGCATATTCTATTGGATTAAAATCTATTGATCTATCTTGCACTCTGAATAGATGGACCTTTTACCCATGAATGATTTCCTAATGTCATGCAACATCATTAGGTTTGTGCATGTTTACACATTTATTTTACAGTATTGAAAATTCTATTTCTTAATATTACCAGCAACAAAAAAGTGGTCAAGTGTTCAGAAGCCATCAAGTTCATGGTGTTGAGTAGAAGGTTTCCAAAATTCTAATTTCACTCGGAAGCCCAAACTTTGTTATTGCCTAAAATATTGTCAGTTGTCCTTCTTGATGTGATATTCTCATCATTTATCTTTTTAAAAGTCTGCTAAATGTCTGAATCTGAATAAATATAGTTTGATAGCCATTCTTTCAGAGGAAAAAAAGGAGTGCTGTGCTGTGAAGAATGTGGCTAGTTGAGCTTGTAACTCAAATAATCACATAGATAATTTTCTTTGAGGTAATCATTGCAGCTTGACATGCAGTAGTTGTTTTACTTCCCTCTGTGCCATTTAGAACACCAAGAAGACATACTAAAGAGTCAAGATTTAATAAAATCAGTAGTTCACTGTTTTGTTAAGACATTCTTAAATCACAGTGACTTTTATTTACCTATGGATATATTTATGTGCTTGGACACATGGCAGTGAAGAATCCAATGACTAACAGATACTTTTTGCCACTCCTTAATTTATGCTAGGGCTTGCAGTTTTACTTACCTTTGTTTTTGCACCATCTGCGCAAATGTCAAAGCAGTGAAAGTGCTAAATAATAGCTGAATATTTTTAAGAAAATAATTTTTACTTTGTAAATACTTGATGGTCTGTGGATCTTACTTTAAGAAAAACTACCAGTCAAATAATAACAATAACAACACAATTTTGGATCATTTCAGCATTTGTTTAAGAATTAAATCTTACTGTATCACTACCTCAATTTTCTGATAAATTGTCAATACAATAGGACATCAGTTTATAAGATGCTGTGTTTTCAACAGAATAAGACATGCAGCAGTTGTCCAGAATTAGAATTCCTTACTACTCCTCCGTGATCTTTTTCCTCTCTCAGGTTTCTGATACAAAGTCTGTGTATTGGAAAAGAACCATCCTTAGCCTCAGTTCTAAAATTCTGTCTGTTCTATTTCTCTCTCCCTTTCTCCTCCACCAAATTCTTGGTCTACTATTTGTGGCCTCAGGCTGGTGAATTTCTTCTAAGTCATACATCTTCTTCATATATAGTTGTTCTTCTCTACATCTTATATTAGATTGGATTTTTTTTTTTTGAGAAATGGACTTTGATGTTGCTTTATCTTTGTCATATCTTAGTACTACTACCAACTTTTCAGTTTAACTGATATGACCTCATCTGTCTCCTGGGGTTCACTTCCTAATTTCTCTTGATTTTTTAATCTATATTTGATATATATGAAAACTTGGGAGTTGGTTTTGGTCCTTTTCTCTTACACGTTTGTGTATCTTTGACTCCTGCTGTTCGTCTCTAATATTTTCTTAACTACTTCTGGCCAAATCTTTTTCTTGACTTTGTTCCAAGTTTCTAACTCCATTTTAGAATGTCAAGGCTGAGCATCAGCTCACAAGCTTGTATTCCTCGCACTTTTATCTTCCGTCTGCTTGGAAGCTGCCACAATTGGGTTGTGACTCCAAGTTTCTTAGTAACAATCCCTGCTTTTTGCTGCCCTCATCTCACAAAAGTGGCCTTAGCCTTGCCCTCCTATCTAAGGAGATCCATGTTTTTCGAGTGGTCTGGGTCTTGTGTTACCAGTTGACCAGATTCTTGCACCCAGAGATATAGAATCTCTGACTTTTAGTTACTGTTGCTTTGACTTTTTGGCAAACAGAGCATAACTCAACAGTAGTGGGAACAATGTGTACACTATTAAGAATCTATATCTATAACATGGAACAAAGTATAGAATTTTGCATCAAATTTGCCTTCATCAGTTGCAATTCTATCACTGAGTAGCTGGGTGACTCAGTGCTGTTCATTTCATCTCTCCAACCATCATTTTTATGCAACAGATAATAGGAGTTTGCAGTTCTCAAGGATAAAAAGACATTAAGAAATCTAGTGTTTTGCACAGAGAATGTTCTAGTTATCAATGAGTATTAGCTAATTTAACAATAATGCAGAGAAACCATAATCAGGGTTTTAATTTCAAAAGTTTAGGTAGTTCACTTGTATTATATCTATATGCTAATGACCGAGTAATGAAACTTGTATGTCTATGTATGCGTACTCCTGTACAAAGCTTGAAATACTAAATGTTATGTAAATGTATTTTTAACATTAGCAGAAACAACAGCAAATTCCGATACTCTATGGGAATGTTCTCACTCCTCTGGGCTTCTCCACCCACGTGATGAATGAAGTAGTGACTTTCCCTAGGGGACGCTTGCAAATACAGAGTGCAGAGGCCATCAAGACACTGCTTTCCATCAGTATGAGGAGCAAATACTGCTCCTGAATCTGGATCACAGAACCTGCTGTGCGTCTGGAGAGGAATTTAATGTCTGTGGCCCCGAGTCAAACACTGTTAGTCTCATTTATCTCCCTGTCACTGAAACTTCTCTGGAATCACAGTAATTATTGCCAACTAAAGCTGGGCTCTGAGTACCAAGCAATTGATCTGCACTAAGAAAGTTGAGGGTATTATCAGATATTGCAATCAGTACTGAGGAAAGGAGATTTCAATTTAATTTCGACTTAACCTCTGCCTTTGACTGTTAACATTAGAAGAGGGCTTCTAATGCAATGGCCAAATTCGTGATCTCATTTGTTATAACCACCACTCTCTCTATAGATGTGAGGCCTGATACCCAGCAGCCAAAGGGAGCCGTCTACTGGACTAACTCCAGCCTTGTGACTGACTTGTTCTTGGTTTAGTGCCCCTGCAAGGCAGATGTGATGGGAGGAAATACAGAGTCTGTATCTTGGCTAATGGTAAATTCAATCTCTTCCAAAGAGTAAGATACTGTCAAATCTTGGAGTCATATCTCAAATCCCAGATACTTCAGGCTCCTTCCACAGTGTGAATATCCTTTTCCTTTCATCTAAACTTTTAAGATGTTCATTATCACGCTATAGCCCCCATAACCAATTCTCCAGCTGTAGATTTTTCTCTAGTGAGGCTCACACAATATATTTCAATCAAGTGTAACTTCTGGCTTTACTACTATGTCATTAGTGAGTGTCAAAAAATAATAGCATATTTGACAATAATCCAGAGAAACTATAATTAGGTTCTGGAAAAAAAAATAACATCTTAATGCATCCTCACATGAAAGAGTTCACTTTTTGATTCCACTTTTCTCTGTTCCCTTCCATGACAAGATTTTGATGAAAAATCTAGTAAACTCTCAACAACTTAGGAGTATAGGCTTACTGACCTTGTTTTATACATTATTGTGCATGTCTGGGCGAACTCTGCTGTCTTCATTTGATGCTTGGTAAGCGACAAAGGAGAGCGGAGGTGATTTGTCCTAGTCAGGAATAGAATAAAGATGGGACTTGAAGCTTGACCTAACTTCTATCCATTTTCCAAAGCTTCCGTCTTCAGCATTATTTTTAATATACTACTTCGTAAACAACCTCAGTTAATAATTTCAAGAGATTTGTGATTTAGCTTTACTTTGAAACTGTCGGTTCAGTGTTGATCTCATAAACTTGCTTAAATCATTAGTTAGTTCATTATTAAACTCTTAATTGGCATCAATCCAGAGCAACAAATGAGAACGAGTTGAACAAACTGATTTGTAGACAGGCAGCTTGCCAGATGTCTGCAGAGTGTTCCACACCGCTCGACTGGAAGTCATCACTGTCTTTCTCTCGTAAGTTTTTAAGTCATAATGAAAGTGATGCCAGCTCCAAAGAATTACATTTGAAGTTGAATTAAGTATACTATTAATATATTGGGGCCAGTAAATACACTTGAGAAATGTATTTATAGGTCATGGGAAGGCAGGATTCAAGAAGTGACCTGCTGAGATTTGGAAGATTAGAGGGAGCTACATTAGATAAAGAGAAAATTAGAAGGTAATGCAGGTAGTCTGGACAAGGGAGGGTACGTACTGAGAGCAGCAGTGTGGCCGGGGAGGGGTAGGGTCGGAGGGAAAGGAGCTGGGGGATGGGGACACAGTGGTCTGGGGAGTGGTGCTTCATCTGATTTGCACAGAGGATACTAAAATTCCTTTGGCATCTCTGTGGGTCCAGAAAGTAGTCTCATGTATTCTATGTGTCTGAAAATGAAAAAGAGATGTAGCCCAGGAAAACAGACTTAGCAGTGGTCAAAAATCTTTTCCTTTTTTTATTTTGAGATAGGGTCCCACTAAGTTTCTAAGTTGCTCAGGGTGTGCTCAAACTTGTGATCCTCCTGCCTCAGCCTCCTGGAATTTCGGGGTTACAGTATGTGCCACCACACCCAGCTGTGATCAGAATCTTGGTGAAAAATGAAGAGATCGAATTCGTTAGGGAATTAAAAAAGAAAAGAAAAAAGCAGAGCAGAGGAGAAACCTCAGCTAGGGATTGGGCACATCTGGCTGAGGTGCAGGAACAGCCCTTCAAGAACCTCAAAAGAATATTTAGAGAGGCGGGAGGGGGACCTGCCTGCAACAGAGAGCATCTCAGGAGAAGGGCTGGAGGCTGGATGGCAACGGTGCTCGTGAGGCCAAGAGGAAAGTCTCTGACTGCACACAAAAGACTCGATGACCTGTTAGCTTGCTCATGGCAATGAAGCAAAGGATTAAACCGCAAGTGGGATAAAAGCCAAACGGGAAATACACAAGTTTTATAAAAGGAATTTTTCAAACTGAGCTCTTTAGGCCTTAGGATCCCCAAAATTATTTCATTCAGTCATTAAATTGGTATTGACTGCTCTGTGTTCTATCCATTGGACTCCGGAAATTCTATACTTGTTCTAGATGAAACACCAGACAGTAACAAGTAAACAAATGGAGAGCTCTAGACGCAAAGCAGTAGCAGGCGCCAGGAAGGAAATGAAAAGGATAATGTGACTGAAGCTGCTGGAGGTACACGGAAGCATCTGCGTCATTCACGGGAAGGAAACCTCAATAATTTGAAGATGTCAACCCTGCCCCAAACTGACACAACATTAATAAAACTTGATTAACTATGATACAATGTAAAACACAAAAAGGAAAAGTATCCCTGCCAAATAATCAAACACAAAAAATCTACAATGCTTTATGGTAGGCGCTAGTCATTAGGTAAAGAAAATAGTACAGGAAAATCCATACATGGAAGGGAAGTTAAAAAGTGAAACAGGTGGCATTTCAGACAACTGAAGAAAAGATGCTTTATTCTGTAGATGATCTTGAAATGAGTGATGATTTATCTGTTTTTTTCTTTTTATTTAAATGATAATTTGTTTAGATGAAGAAAAGTTAAAGGCAAATCTATGGCCCTGGCTCCTATCTTTTACAAAAATAAATTCCATTTGGAATAAAGACAAAACTATAAAAGAATTAAAATGTGAGATACCGGGTTTATGTTGGTGTAGAGGGACCCTTAAGCATGCCATGAACAGGGAGATAAAAAGGTGAGGTGGAGATGTAGCTTGGTAGTGGAGCATGCTCAGCGCACATGAGGTATGGTTCAATCCTCAGTACTAGGAAGAAAGAAGGGAAGGGAAGAGGAGGAGAGGGAAAAAAGGAAGGGAGGAAGGAAGAGAGGGAGAAGAAAAGAGAAAAAAAGATATGAAAAAGGGAGGAGAGGGGCTGGGGATTTAGCTCAGCGACACAGCGCCTGCCTGGCAAGCGCAAGGTTGTGAGTTTGATTCCCGGTACCGGAAAAAGAAAAAAAAAAAAAAAAAAAAAAAAAAAAAAAAGGGAGGAGAGAAAGGGAAAAGAAAGAAGAAGGGAGCAGGAGGAAGAGGAAAAGAAAGGAAGGGAGGGAGGAAATAAGGAAGAGAGAGAAAGAAAAGAAAGAGAGGGAGAAGGAGAGAGAGGGGAAAGCAACAGGCCATAGAAAAAATTAAAATATAATAATTCTGCTCCATCCTACATATGTAGGGTAAGGGATACTAAAGATAAAGTTAAAAAAACAGGGAACGAGTTGGAAAAATGTTAATGTCTAGAAATGTTCAATTTTCACTCATCTCGTCACAAGAAGAAAATAGAAAGCCCTGAAAATCGGAAAAGCAAGCCAAATGGAAGTTCTTGGGGCAGGATCGGGGCGTATCACATGCAAACATGGCAGCTGTGGCGTCAGGTTCTTCCTGTGAGAAGCAGGTGTGTGTGATGTATGAGTGGGTCTTGCGGGTTAGGGGGCTAGGGACGGGATGAATATGTTTGAGGTGGGGTGCTTTCCCCAGCTGACCCCTTGTTACCTCAGTGGCCACCTCCAAAAGAAGCCTCATTGGAAAGTCAGCTGGTGGTTACATATCAGGGCTTCATGGCGTTACATACAAGGCTGGCTCCCTTACTAGACTGCAAAGAACCTTAGAATAGGTACATTTGATATGTTTGTTTCCCTATGAACCTGAATAATTTCAGACATATCAAGTGCCAAGAAAGCATTCATTGAATAAATAAACAAATGAAACCTAGTATATTGCCATCTTATGCAAAAGTAGGCATTCAATACTATCACAACACAAGACACAAATCAGGTACTGTATAGTCAGAATTACGCTTGAAAAATTCCCTAAAATGCTCTGTGTATAGACAGGTCTTTGCAGCTCTCTGTATTACTGAAGATTCGGTCTTGAGGAAGCTGCTGTTTTATTGTGTTATGTGTTTTTCTTCAACAAAACAATGAGGAGGATCCTCTTTGGTATCTTGTTCTTGGGAGGCTATGCAACAACACATCTGGCAGACAGCATCTTGCAGAAGGCGAGGTGGGAGCTACAAGCCTGCCCTGAATGCAGCAGTCCAGACGGATTCCCTAGTGATCTGCAGGAGATAACTGGAAGTAGGAGAGAAGGTCATTTACCAAATGAGTAGGTGTAGACAACAAAAATCAATGATCTTACAGTGGATGCTATCAGTATGTGGTAATTCAGTTAGACAGTCAATTTGATTAGAAATAAGCAAGTCAAAAGCAATTTGGTCAAAAATGATTACACTGAGTAAGATATAATATTGAATTGGATCAAATAAGAAATTGCCAAAATAATAGATTTATCAAAAGAACTCCATCTCTCTCTTTCTATATGTATTTGGTATGCTATTTTTCCAACATATTATGAATTTTAAAGATTTTCAAGGGAGATAATCTCAGAAGAAATACTTTGAAAATTATGACATGCAAGAAAATGATGAAATAAATGCTATTTGTTGCTACCAGATGATATTCAAAGGTAGAAGATGAGGAGAAGGCTGGAGATTGACTGAAACAAATTAAGGAACTGAACAAAAGGAGAAGCTGAGAACGAAAAAAATCTCATTTTAGTGAAAGAACATAGAATAACATTAACATGCACTTATATGGATAGTGCAATTGTAGACTCTTTCATTTGGCAATTTTTGTTTCATATGCATTTTGTAATTTTTCCCAATTATCCAATAAAGAACTTCATTATTAATCTTATTTTAAAGATGTGAAAAATAGGGCCAGGGATATAGCTCAGCAGTACAAGTGCCTGCCTGGCAAGCCCAAGGTCCTGAGTTCAATTCCCGGTACCAAAAACAAAACAAAAAAACAAAATAAAGATGTGAAAAATAAAACTTACAGAATCCATAGTTTGTACAAAATTACACAATTTTAAATTGTGATTGGAACCTACATCCTTCAATATTCTTTCTGTAGTATTATGCTGGGTCTTAAAAATAGAAATGGAACTTAATTGGAAGTCTGGTTATCTTAATTTATATCCTGGATGTCCTTACATAGTTGACCTAATACTATTTTTTCAGGGCTTTCTTATTTTTGTCAGATATGGAAAGAGAGCTATGAGTATTTTGAAAAAAATGTTCATAATAACAAACATATTTCACACTGTGCTACACACATGTAGCTGAAACAAAGTATTGCAAAACAATTCCTACCATTACTATGCAGAATGAATGCTCATATTTGTCATTTCAGTTTGTGTTTTCTAAATGTTTGTTGCAATCCATTAAGTAGATTTCATTACTCACTATTGGGCTGCAGTTCTGAATTAGATAGAGGAGCTCTTTTTCATTGCTCTTATGTGTGGCCCTCTATGTCTAGAGTGAATTTATGGGACCAGCCTAAATCTAGGGAGAAAGAAAATCAGGCTTTCTAACTGGGGAAATTGTTGTTCTATCTGAATAATTCTAATTTATTTGAAAAATCAAAAATGCTCTTGAGAAGAAGCAAAAATCACAGAAGAAGAAAAAGCACTGTACCAGCATAAAAATGCCCCACCCCAATTCCCACTCAAGTGATTGGATCATCCAGTCCTATTCAACACCATCTTTTGAAATAAGATGGTTCAGTAACAGTGCTGGTCTTTTACATACTGAGACTAGACTTTTACTTTTAAAGTGCTGCAATATCATTTAAAAATGTTTTTGTGGGAATTGTTAGGAAGTTATTATCGTACCCTTTACACAGATTAGAAAACCAAGATGCTGAAAGCTTAAATGACTCATAGAGCACACCACTTGGAAAAATATTCATAAAACATTATTGAGTTAATGCTTATAAGATCATAGAACAAATTAGTAATGATAGGAGCTAATTTCCAGGCTTCATCTTAAATTTTTGCATCTATACAACACTGAGTCCTACCAGAAATAAACTCTCGGGGCTAGGGGTTTAGCTCAGCAGCACAGTGCCTGCCTGGCAAGCTCAAAGTTGTGAGTTCAATTCCTGGTACCGGAAACCACCTCCCCAAAAAAACAGAAACAAACTCTCAAAATATCTTTAAGTAAGTTCTTATTCTATGTCTGATTAGAAAGAGCCTTCAAGACAGAGGGAAAAAAATGACAACATTTTTGACACATTAGTACTGAGCTTTCTGTTGCTGTAACAAAAATATCTGAGAAAATCAACCTAAAGGAGGGAAGGTTCATTTTAACCCACAGTTTCAGATGCTCTGTTTACTGTTCTTTGGCTCCATGGCTGAACATCGTGGTGGGTAGGGGTAGAATGAAGCTGATCCCCTCATGGTGGCTGGGAAAGGAAAAAAGGGACAGGGAGAGGGAGGAGAGTGGAGAGAGAGAGAGAGAGAGAGAGAGAGAGAGAGAGAGAGAGAGAGAGAAAGAATGGAGAAAAGGAATGTTTTGGTAGGCTTTTCCTCCTCTGCTCATCTCTGAAAATACCCTCCCACCCAAGACGCACCCAGAATTGCGCTTTACTGATGTCCTAGGCCACTGGTAGGGAACCTGGTAGAGATCCAGTACTCAAGCTGCAACCTAAAACTAACTTACTTACCACAAAGTGTCAACACCGCAATTAAACCCGAATACTGAGGTTTTGGTTTAGAAAAAGTGACTTGTACGTTAACATCTTCTGTCTTAAAAGAGAAACATGATAACATGTGTGCCATAGGTTTGCCACCACTGTCTTGGGCATTTCTTAATCTAATTAAATTGGTGATCAAGACTGACCATTACACATGTATATGTATCTATGCACATCATCATGCATGGACATCCGCTTTCACATGTTAAAGGTTTAGTTTATACTTACGTCTTACAACTTTTAATCAACATTTAGTCAAATACTGATTTTATTTTTATAAATGGGATTTTACTTAAAGAGGGGAACTTGAAATTATCTCATCAATGCCTAAGTTTCCATGATTTAGATAAATCATTTAAGAATGCTGATTGTTATTTTATAATCACGATAAGATTTTTTGTTTTGTTTTATTTGTGAAGATGATTTTTGAGCTTCCTTTTCATTAATTTATTCAATCAATATGTGAGTGCTCTTCTGAGCGGGTACTTTGCAGTCTTCAGAAAACACAGAGGTGAATTTCTAGTGGTGTTTCAGACATGTGAACAAACCCCATTGTGGGCTTATAGTAAAGAGACAAGCGCGAAGCACATAGAGGTGTAACTTCCCCTTGTCTATTTTTGGCTGGAGAAAAAAAAAATCGTATCTTCTGTTCACTGAAGATTTTGAATGGAATAAATACCAAAGTTGTACGAGAAGCGCATAGGTTCTTTCAGGAACCTAATCTGTTCAGAAAAAAATTAATGTAATAGTAAAATCAGAATATGCAAGTGAGATAAAGACACATGCCAGAAACCCTTGTGGGTCAGGACTTTGGTCTGCTTCCTAATGATTCTTAAGGACCTTCTAGGCTACAGGAGTGACCGCAGTTCTGTTCCTTTGCAGTCTAAGTCCTTCTAGCTGTCGGATGTTTTCACATGAGCAATTTTTCCAGGGATGTGATCCTTTTGCACTTACATTTTGGTCTTTTGTTCATCTGTGGTCTTTTTCTAGGCAGGCAGGTCAAACCACCCCTGCCGCTTGGCTGTACGTACGGATCTACTGCTCAGTGATGACAACTGATTTCACCAGCTCTTGAGTCATTTAAAATTGATCCAGACAGAAAGCTGGGGAGAAAGATGGAAGCAGATAACTCTGTGCCACCCATAAGGAGCTGACCTAGTTAGCGAGGAGCTTCTAGGCTTTGTAAACCCTGGTTCAAATAACCACACCTCCGTAGGAAGAGGGTCAGCTCAGAAGCACACATCCTTGATCCCAGATGGCGGCCCTGTGGTAAAGTAAAGCAGCAGGTTATGATTTTGACTGCAGTATTTCTCAAACCCCAACTCACTCAGTATTTAGTTCTGATAAACAGCAAAATTTCACATATCTCAAAGAGTCAGGGCCACAAGCAGGTTCTCCTTATCCCTCACAATAGTCTAAGCGCACACAGTTGACCTGAGATGCAGGTTAACCAGGTGGCGGGCTGTTACAGCTTCCCAACTGAGGTGTTCTGGATAAGATGATCCCATTTATGTAGAGAAATTTGGCTTGATTTCATATTGTTCAATTGACATAAAACATCAGATAAGAAATATCAGTCCCACTAAAGACTTTCTGACATGTTTATTTATGATAAGCCCCCAGCTCAAACACTGGTGCCCACAAGCCCATGCAACTTATGCAGCTGATCCTGACTACAGATACATTTGCAAAGCCAAATGGGCCACATAAGAGCTCTAGGAATCACTTTGCCATAGTACTGGACCTGAAAGCCCTGGCTGGGAATGGCAGACGTGACCCTGGGTGAACGCGTGCTACCCGAGCGAATGCATTCTGGTGGTCAGATTTGCAGGAGATGAAAGACGCATGGAAGAAAGAAAATGCGCAAGTCAGTATGATAACCCAGCTAAGTGATCACTAGTAATGGTCCAAACTTACTGAACGCTCCACACGAACACTTATAAAAGCACCTTAGTTGTATTACTTTAACATTTGCAATAGTCTTTGAAGAAATGTTACCCATAGTTTGCAGAACGAAGAAGTAGAGGCACTCAGGGATTTATAAGTTCACCTGGATCACACAGGTAGTGAAATGAGGTTACGCTCTCGTTCCAGGTCAGGCCCCATGAGATCTTTCTGGCATCACCATCGCAGTGACAAAGGCTGTCCCTGAGGCTGAGGTGAGGGAGAGAACTGCCTTTCTAGTGGGGCTGTGGTCAAGGCCCCAGGCTCTTCTGGCCAGCCTTACATATATGCACACCCTTACATACATCCACACCCCTAGCCTGAGTGCTCTCATCCCTTGTTCTGTAATGGGGGCTGTGGCCAAGATCTTAGGCCTGGTTCCTTTGTATCTGAGATGGGGCAGGGAGCACTTTCCCCACACTGACTCAGGCCTCAGTACTTTTCTGCTCTTGGCCCCACCTGTTTCCTTCCCAAGGGCCAGGGCCTTTTGTTGGGGCTCCCTTAACTATGAGACACCCCCGATGGGTGCACCCATCTGCCAAATCCTGGCCCACAAGATTTCTCAAGAGGGAGGGATAGATCAGGGGCAGCAACGCTTTATGCTCTGGCCCCTCGGTCCAGCAGCACAGTGAGTGGTTAAAGTGTGACCTCTTTCATTTTTCCTTAGGTTTAATCAACCTCAGCTCTCTCTGTAGCTCAGCTGAGCGCCTGACAGAGGCCTGTTTCATTTTGTTTTCTTGTTCCTCACGTTTAATGAATGTCACACCAGATGAAACAAATGTGCCCTGAATGCCAGAGGGAGGACTTTGGTGCGCTGGCGCTGCCTTTTCTGCAACAGCCCCACTCCCGGGCTGGGGCCCTCCTGTTTGTCTGAAGGTGTTGTGGAAGTCGTGGAGGAAATAAATGCAGGAATTCCCAGAATGGAACGATGCCCGTGCACAGATGCCACATTCCTCAAAACTAATTTGTTTGTGAGATGCCTGTTGTTGGCAGGCGATGCCGGCTCCCTTCAGCATACGTGTGAATGAAATGTTATGCAATCACCTTTGTCACCCAGGGGCCTTTTGCTGGCCTTTCAGTGTCACTGGGGGAGCCTGCTGGGCACCAGCGTTTGAGCTGGGGGCTTATCATAAATAAACATGTCAGAAAGTCTTTAGTGGGACTGATATTTCTTATCTGATGTTTTATGTCAATTGAACAATATGAAATCAAGCCAAATTTCTCTACATAAATATCAATGTGTTTTTAACAACATAGTTTTCAGAAATGATTCTGGTTCCATAAGAACTGACTGGCCACTTTTCCCAGCAGAGGAATGGCAGATATGGGGTCAATGTACAAGTCAGTGAAAGAAGAAATGAATAACATTTAGCATTTATTGGGCTATTTTCTACTGCAAACCCTACACTCTGTGCTAGGGACTTTAATATCTTTTATATCATGTAAGCATTCATTCGGCAAGAGAGAGATCATGAACACGGTTGTGTAAATTGTCCCAACAGGTATAGAGTAACTGGCTCGATGTTACCAGCTTTACAGAGTGATAGAACTTAAGCCAGTGCATTTGGGCTCCAGGTTGCACTACCTTTCCATACTTACACATCCGGTTGCTGTAACAGATTCTTCAGGTGAGAAAGTGAGAGGTTATTTATGAAATGAAGTTGTTGATAAGCCGGGACTCAACACTTCACCAAACAGTAACATGCCCTGTTCTGCTAGCCCCGAAGTATTGAAAATAAAATGGCTCAGAGTTCAAACCACCAGTCCTCCCTGGAGAAAATAGACTTTATCAAGAGCTCCAGTACTTAACAAATTAATGGCCACCTACCGCAAATAATATCTGAATAAATGAAGAGCTCAAATACTCCTTTTAAACTTGACCTTATTTCAAAGAATATTATAATTAGAGGAGATCATCCTTATCAAGAGCATTGAATATATCATGTCCTAGGAATTTAGCCTTATGGAATATTGGGAAAAAGGCTTAAATGCAAAATTTAAATCAAAGGAACATTTATAATAATGAAAAGAGACTACATATTTTTAACAGTGGATTAATATACTTACATGGTAAAATGTAAACCAATGTCAACCAGATTTTGTTAAAATGAAATATATTTATGACGTTATGTTAAAAGCATAAAACTATTTATAGGCTGAGCTAACAATGTAAAATAATATGCATAACAACAGTCTAAAGGGGAAATCACTCAAATTTGAGTGAATGTCCTCTCAGGATGGTGAGACTACAGGTACATTTTTCCTCACACTGTTATACGCATTCATTTTTGCTTTCTGAGCATGAGCTGTATTTAAGAACAGAAAATACTTAAACACTACCATTGCAACCATAAGCTGGATCTCTACAACAGACCTCCTCAAACTGTGATATGCACGTCCTCACCTGGGACCTTAATTAAAATGCAGATTTGGCATAAATTTGGAGAGCCTGAGATGCTGAATTTCAAGCAAGCTCCTAAGTGCTACTTGTCTGGAGACCACATTTTGAGTGAGATTTCATGACCGATGACACAATCACTGAAGAGCCCTTAAATCTAAGAGTTAGAGACTTAGGAGCCCTCCTTTGTAAATTCTGTGTGGTCAAAGGCTGGCCACACCCCTGCTGTGGTAGGCCGGCCTGACCGTTTCCCAGTTGCCCTGGGTTCCACTCCACTTTTAAACTCTGCAGTCCAGCTCATGGGGTTTTCTTCTCCTGGGTAACCTTCTTTTGCCCCTGTTTTGAAATTAAATTCCATTTGTTCTGCTCATGTTGGCACAAAAATTGTCTCAAGTTAGTTTAATAAAACCATCACTAAAACAATTTTCTTGAGTAGTGTAATTATAGAGCTAGTAATTAGACTCCTCACTAAATGAATAGTGTAGTTAGATTACATTTAGAAAAGCACCGCACACCCCATTCCATTTTAATCACCCCTTAAATGCAATCCTGTTTGTTTGCAAGAAAAAGCTTTTTAGACGGTAATAGCAAAACCATCATATACACTCTTGGAAGATTATGGTACCTATAAGGTAAGGAGATTTGGCATCTGTCACATTACCCATCGTATCACCTGTGGGCAGAAGGCTGGGACGAGTGGAGGGAACTGCCTCTGGAGGTGATGTGAGAATTCCCTGAACTGTGATTTAGGTCTCTCTTGTGACATCTGCCAGATAACACAGTCCATCATAAAGACGCCCCGGTGAGGCTCTGCTTTGCCTCTTCCTGTTCTCTCTTTCAGAGCTTTTTTGATTCAGCAACTTCAGCACAAGCTTCTGACTAAGTTGCTTGCTTTAGTGTTCCGTTTTATACTTCATTTTATAATCTGTTCATCTTCTCCGGGTTCTTCAAGGCACCTGCAGTTTTTCCAAAACACAGTAGGACCAGAGATGACATTGGACCTTGCCACTCCAGCATGGCGCTTGTAGGACTCAGTAGGAGTGGTCAGTTTGCAGTAGACCATGGAGAAGTTCACTTTATTTCCAAGCACCAGGCAATTTCCCACGCACCATAATATGACTTTGACCTGTGTTATAGTTTCCAAAAGACAGAGCACTCCTATTTGCTAGTAGTCAATTGTTGGGTGTTTAACACTGTATTACTCACCCTAGATGTATCCCACCACTTAATCTGCCCAGTAATCCCTCTTTCACAGGCTCGGAGAGGATAGATAGTGGCTTAAATACAATCAGCTAAGAAATGGCAGAGCAGAGGTGGAAACTTGTGCTTTCCTAACTTCAGGACCCGAATCTTTAACCACTGTGCTCATCCAGTGGAGTTGAGCACAGTCCCAGATGCCAGGTCATTCTCCTGGGAGAGCCAGAGGCCGTTTCTCTTCCTACACGCTTCCCTCCTGGTAAACCAAGGTTCTTTGACAGGCCACATGGTAAGTAGTTGAAAATCTCTTGCAAGACTTTGGTAGCCCATGTTTTAGACCGGTGCCTTACAAGAGCTGTGGGGCCTTAACTAGATCATAAAGCCAGAGAATCAGCAGAAATTGAATTTTTTAGTCTTCTACAGGTTGGCAGGGGAAGCAGACATGGTGCAAGGAGCACTGCTGGGCTTCCCAGCTGCCTCTCACGGGCTCATTAATTGGGAAAGTTTATTTCTTCATCTATTAAATTACAAGCATTTCTTGTGTGCCTTTAACATCTTAGGAATGTGTGTGTGCTTACAAAATGTGACAAGCTATTAAAAGCAGTTTGTAACATGAAAAATGTTATCACATGTAAATTATTATCATTATGACTTAACCGGATCCAGAATATGAATTGCTCAATAAACTGAGTTGATGTTTGGAATAGTTTTGGTGTCTTATGACATATCAAGGAAAAGTAGTATTATACTTCATGTAAATATTATCTATATTTATATTATGCTTATTAACATATCATCATCCAACAAGTAAGATGCTTCCATAGACGCTGCAAGCCTATTTTGACATTTTATTTTTTATCCTGGTCTCAATTTGCACGCTTTCACTTTCCTCTTCAGTAATAGAATTGCTCTGTTCTCCACTGATTGATTCTAGGAATTTGCTGAATGCAGGCAAACGATGACATATTTGCATTTTTAAGGCTGGAAATGTTCTTTCAGTTTTTAAAAGGAATTTATTTTGAGGGAATGTATGACTTCTTGAACTAATGGCAAATTAAGTTAATAAAATTCATACCTGCTGTGGGCAATGATTATATATCAAAGGGAAAATAAATCAAAGGCTAAATTCCATCCTCTCTAATTGAACACATTTCCCATTCATTTTGGTAGGAGTACTTTATGTTTGGGATTGTAATGTTGAGGCATAGAACAAAGGACTCCTTTTTAAATTGCGTTTTTCTGTAGCCTTTTCTTGCTGAAACTTGCGCTCCGGTCATCGTTTTGTTTTCCTACCTGTCTAAACAGCTATCAAAGTTCTCCTACAAACAACTGTCACTACCCAATATACTCATAGCATCTTCCTTAGCAAATATGTCTAATTTGTTTTTTTTTTTTTTTTTGTCTAATTTGTTTTTAAATGTGTTTGCTGATGACGTATTAACAACCATCACGTTTTTTAATTACATTGAAAAAGGCTAGCATAAAATAAGACTCAAGTCAGAATGCAGGTATATTTTCCACAAGGCTCTTTTACCTACAGACTCTAGTGCTATCTGGTTAGTATAATCTTCTCACACTATCAGTTAATGTCCTTATAGTAAAGCCAATTCAAGAGAATTCTTAAATGATACCATCTTTGACAATACTGATGACCCACACAGATTTAATTTAATACACATTTTCTTGAGACCATAAATCCAAGCCCATCTGAGGCTGGGATAACTAGACATTGTAGTATGGGTTAGTATATATTTATACTAATAAATATTTATGTAAATATATATGTCAATGGGTCCAAATTTGACTCTTGTGTCATTTCTATCAGAAATGCGCCCTGAATGTAAGATCTCTGAATGCACGGTTTTGTCTCTAACTCAATGTCCTAGAAGTGTGTTAGAATCTAACACCAGCAACAGTCGCTTTGCAGCTCTAAATTACACCATATATCATATTAGAATTTACTTAGCCAAAGCTTTCATAAGCAGGACAACATTCATGGGTGGCAAACTGTATGGAATAATTAAGTACAAAAAACCAGCCATTCAGAGAAGAAAAAGGACACTAAGCAAACTGTCAAGTAGAGAAAGACGTTTGGTCAACTCGCATCAAGGGGAAAGAATACTGAGCAGAAAGATTTCCGGCAAGTAGAGTAGGAACAGAGAATCGGAGGAGATCATGGCTGGCTTAGAAAACATAAAGAGGGGATATCCTGCAGAATTAAAATTCAATTCATGGCTACAAACTGTCACTTAGCAAATACTCCGTGCAAATACACTATGACAGGGGTCCATATTTAATAGATACCCCTGATCTCAAAGAATTGATGCCTAGAAAAGAAAATTAGCAAACTAAAGAAATGAATAAAAAAGCAATTTACATGAAGATGATGTGGAAGAAAAGAATTGATTGTTGTGTTAAATGCCTGGACTTGAATTTCACCAAGTGCTTTATCTCCTCAATGATACAAAGGGTTAATAAAATCTCTTAGGACTCTGGGCCATTTAGAAATATTGTATGTAATAGTTCTTTGTCATCCTTAATATCACTGTCTAAGAATAACTCTTGGGCAGGGACTGAAACGCTCAGTGAATAAATGACTGGACAAACGAAAGTGAAAAAGAAATTCAGTACTGGGAGAGGCAGGAAGGACCCTTCAGGAAACATAATTTAATATTTTTGGGAAGTGTGGATAAGTTGGAGAATTCTAAAAGCAGGGGTACAGAAAATGAGTAAGTATCAAAGGAATTAGTGAGAGGAAACATTGCAGAGGAAATTCGTCCTTAATTAAATAATGTGGATATATTGTTTTTGAGCAGCACAAAAATATTTAGAGCTATGTTTGAATAGATACTAAAAATAACCTGGAGGTAAGGGGGCCAAAAGCTTGATAGAGTAAGCAGAAAGAGTATCAAGAAGCTTCAGGCTAGAGTCTATTTAGTCTCTACAAAACCTTTGAATTACTGTTGTGAAAGCCATAGAGAAAATTCCCAGTAAGAGAAGTGGGCATGGTAGTGCACACCTGTATTCTCAGCACTTGGAAGACTGAGGAAGAAGGATCCCCACAAGTCTGAGGCCAACCTGGGTTATGTAATGAGTTCAAGCCCAGCTTGAATTACATAGAGAGGCCCTGTCTCAAAAAAACCCAAACAAACAAGAAAGGAAGAAAACTAGTAGTAAGGAAAATATGCAGAACAGTGCTAATTTTTACTTTGACTTTGGAAATAGACCCTTTTAGTAAAATTATTAACAGCATACTGTAGGGGTCATTGTCTGACTCACCTCCAGGTCTGAAATGAGACTCCTTCTTCTGAGGAATGTGAACCATCAGAGCTCTTTGTAAAGAAGATGAATCTGGCAGTGGGTCAGGTGTATGGTTGGACCAGGAAGACACTGAACTCACAGAGAAGTGGAAAATGCTTTAAGAAGCTCATACAGATATAATTTACCTGAAATTTGTAGTAGGGAAAAGACAACTTGGGCATCATTGTGGTGTATCTGTCCATGCGTTCTTAATTTTTGCACTGAGGTAGATTAAATATACCTGCCCTAAGTCCGTGCAACTCACCCTCCCTGCTGCATTGCTGCCTAGGTAAGAACTAAACCCAAACTGACATGCTGACAGTGGTCATTGAAAAGATAAAAGAAATGCCTGTTTAGAGAACATAGTAATTCACTGACTGTTGGAATTAGAGTGGTGAGGAATCAAAATGACACCAGGTTTTACAGTTTGGGTGATTGGATGAATGTTAGTCTCATTAAAACAAACCAAGAAGTTGAGAATGTTATTCAGTTTTAGACAGATTGAGTGACAACTAGGTAGAGAAATTCAACAGAAAGCTGGAAATTTTAGAGCTCCAGGGAAAGGGCAGAACAGGGAAAAAAGTCTTGGGAGACACAGAATCAAAATTGTAGTAGGAGCCAGAAGAGTGATTAATTTCCTTGATTAATAAGGCAGTCCCTGCCATGGCTGCTGAAGAAGTATACACTGGTTCAGCCCCGCTCCACCCGTGGTCTTGGGAGCTGAGACTCCTCAGAAGGGAAAGAAGCTTGATGATTTCTTAGCACTGCCATATGAAGGGAGAAAAAACTATGATTTAGTCAATCTAATCAACCTAGTCTGCTAAACCAAATAATTAAACCTCCTCCCTCACACTTCTATTCTCATCCACTGTGCATCTAAATTACTCAATTTGTAGAGCTCTATTGATTAGATATCCAACTCCCCCACTTTGTGTGGGATACAACCATCGAAGTACTAAAGAACTTTAATTTAGTATTAAGTATTAACTTCAGTATTAAGAATTTTCCAAAGAACTCAACCTGATTTAACATTCTAACAGCACATGGAATAAACCTACATTATCAAAGTTTATTTTACTAAGACTGTTTTTCACATCTCCTTGAGGTCAATGATCGAAAAGTTGAGTATATTTTAAAAAATAGGTTGAAACCATCAAGATCTTTTCTCAGTTATTTACTAATATCATAGAGAATTTCTGTCAGGTTAAAACAGAAAGAATTCTTACACTGAAAGGAAAAGTCTTTATTATGTAAATGACTAAAAACTAAGAACAACTAAAACAAAGCCTGATCTACATGCTATAGTACAAAATTTTGATGTTTTGAGTGAATGTGTAAGTGGCTTGCTGAGACTGCTGTTTCTGCAGGATTTCTGTATATATTTTAATATGAGGAGGTCACATTTCTGGTGGAAGCAAAGATGTGGGCAAGAAGCCTGGGCCTACATTTCCTATGACTTTAGGCAGGTCATGTGACGTCTTCTGGTGACAGTTTTCTCATAGATGAGCTCAGGCTAAGCTCTTACCTTTCCAGGGCTCTCCAAGAGGTGCTTCAATCTTTGCCTTGGTGAATGGTAGAAGTGGAAAGACTGTCATCTTTACCTTGGGTGGTCCCATTTGTTTCTCTTTAAGCGCTCTTTTCTTTTTTAATAAATGATTTTATGGCTTAGAAATATATTTGCAAAAGCTCAGACTCAATGCTTTTGACCTATCCCCCAGCTGTGTAGGGTCCAAGTTATTGTGTCCAAGGAGATTTATGGATTAGTCTTATTAAAATGCCACTTTTCCTGTGGACAAAATATAAATGTCCAGGAGTGGCTGGCTAGGAAGAAAGGCCCTAGCACCTGGAGGGCATCCTGGAGATTGTGTGTTTGGGGTTTTGTGCTTGAAGCTACCAGATACAGTTCCCTTCCTCGGACCTGAACTACTTAAAGGCTGCCCGACCACCTCTGTAACTATGGCCGCATCCTCTCCTCAGCACTGTAGCAGGCACACATGCTCTCACCCTCTTAGACTCTGTATTCTCCTCAGGTGCTTCTACTTCTTATTTTTCCCCAGAATACTTAATCAACACCTTCACAGAAGGAACCCTGTCTTTTGTTTATTGTTGTGTCCCAGTTTCCACCACTACCGCAGGACTCAGACGTTGGCTGAAAGAACTGCTTTTCCCATGATTCTGAGGAGCACTAGAGTTTAAAAAAGTCAGCTTCCATAAAAGTCTTCTTCATTTAAAAATGTTTACTTTTTCTAAATATAAGAGCAATATGATAATAGCAAGGAAAGATTTTTCAGGCTGAGGAAAAATGCATTAAATGAAGATTTAGAAAAGCATACAGCAGGATCTCAGTATTTTCATCACTCAGAGAAAATCCTTGTAAACTTCTGGTGCTGTGTACTTTAGCATTTTTCCTGTTTGATCTTCGTTTCTCTCTCTCACTCTCTCTGGATCACATTACATCTTAATATTGAACCCTACTTCTTTCCATTTAACTGTAGACTATAAATATTTTCCTACGTAATAAAAAATCATGACAGCATCATTTTAAACAACTTTAAATAATATCCTTTCATATGTCATACTCTCATTTATTTAACCATTCCCTCCTGATTTGGGATTCTTTTCTAATTTCTTATTAATTTAAAATAATGATACAGTAGATTCCCTTGCACATAAATTTCCTGTGCACTGCTACTTTCTCATGAGTTAAAATATTGACAAAGTATTTTTTTGTCCTTCAAAGTATCCAATATGCCTGCCTTTTTATCACCACCATGCACTGCGACAGAGAAAGATCACAACACTCCTGAGCAGAGACAAAGTCTTACTTTTTAAATTTAAAAACTCATGGCTAAGAAACTAATGTTGAAAACTCATATTCTTTTGGCTGTGAGGTATAGCCATTTTTGAAACATTAGAGATTTTGTTATTTGTCTTGCATATAAAGCTACAGGATTCATAGGGCAGACTTTAGGGTATAAATACTAGAAAGAGTCAAGGTACTTAACAAGCTGCTATGAATACAACAAAATTTCAACATAATGTTTCTTATTGTAATCCTTTGTTTTTTATGCATCTATATTTTTTTCTGAAAACAAGCACACAGAAGTCATCATACTACAAAGAAATCCAGGGCACAAAAGTGCTTGCCTGGCTGAGTACCTGGTTGATAAACAGCAGGTGGGTTCCCCTCCAAAACCAAACAGAGATTGCTTGTGCCTCAAAGATCTGCACACAAAATAGGCAGATACTGGGGACGGGTGTTTAAGAAGGATCGTGTGTGTGTGTGTGTGTGTGTGTGTGTGTGTGTGTGTGTGTGTTGGAAAAAGGAACTAAAAAAGAGAGAATAGAAGGGAAAAATGGAAACAAAACTCTCTGTAAATGGGGACAGATGAGGGATTGAAAGGAGGGGAGGGCAATGGGAGAAATGAATTAAGACAGATTATGTAGAGGTACAAATTCCCTCTGATGAATGTGGTCCTTGTGTATGGCAAACATGTACTAATATAAAAACTGATTTAAAAAAACTATGTATGCCACTTCAACCCAGTTACAGTTACACTTTCAGATCCGTAAAAATATTGGAAATGGGTTCTTCACATCATTTCCCAGAGTGCCGCTTAGCACAGACTGAGTCTTAAGGAAGACCCAAGACCTCCTTTGTTTCCAAGCCAAAGACTAGCACAGTCCAAGCAGTTGGGGCCAAGCCCAGTGTCATGAAGTCCTGGCACCTAGAAGAATGGATGCACACCTGAATTCACCCCTGCTGCAAGGGGCATAAGTGTGATTGAGCCTGAGTGACCAGGGGTACAGGACTATTCCAAATGGGACAGTAGGATATCCTGGCAAAGGATGTGTCGTAGACCGCATTTGGGGAGCAGGAGAGGGTGCCAGACAAGCTCAGTTGATGCTACCTTGGAGGAAGGGGACTGCTGGAAGACCCAGCTGGACAGACAGTTCAGCCCAAGTCAGTGGGGAAGATACTAACTGTCACAGAGCGATGGGAAGGTAGTTACAGCAGAAGATGGCCTTCACACTGGCCTTGGTATTTGGACAGAATCCAAGCACGCAACTCTCTCCTGCCCTATCTAGATCTGAAATGTGTTACCAGAGGAACGGAGCGAGACAGAGTCTGAGACGGAGATGTTTAAATACAAATGACTCAAAGACAGAAGTGACAGGCTTTTACTGAAGTTGACTAGACCTTACTTTCTAATTTCAGGAGGCCCTGGAACCTGAAATAGATATTTAGTCCTAGAGAAATGAAAGTTCCTTCCCTACCAGTAAATTTCATGATTTACTAAAAGATCATCATGTATTCAGTAAACTTTTCTAGGTGTCAAATATCTAAACCAAGCGATAAGAGTTTTATTTTGGCCCTTTGTACATACTTTTAGTTGTTTTCAGAAAAGCTGGAGCTGCCAAACCTTTTCTCTCTTTTTCTATGTCTCATTCTTATGAATGTGTTGATCTAGGACACAGGAAATGTTGAACTCTCCTGTGTGCCTCCCACCCACTTCTGGCTTTGTTTCTTGTCCTTCCACAGAAAAATTATTTTACAAATCGGCAAGCCGCATTTTTAATCAGGTTAAGAAGTAAATAACCTCCAACAGTAAGAACAAATTCCTCAGCAAAGAAATTCTCAAAGATTCAACTTTCTATGAGATTACTTTTCTAGAATGAAAGAATGGATTATGTAGGGGTCACAGCTGCTGGCCTATCCAATGTTCACTGACATTCTCCCTGATTACCAAAACCATTTTTATTGGGAGCTATGGGGAGCTACAGCCATGGAGCATAGTTCTGGCCACTGGGTTGTGAGCTGAACTTTTAGGTGTGCTACCACATACGTGATGACAACAAGAAATGACCATAATCATCTTGGGCTGCTTTTCTTCAGACTTCAGTAAACTCTTGTATTTTTAAAACACTGTTATGTTAAATTTATGTAGGTATATCTGAGCCCCACCATAACAGGTACAGACTCAAAGAGCTCACGCACTCTGTTTCCTACCAAGAAAAGTCACCCAGAGAAATTTGTATATATTTCTACAGTCATGGTAGTTGTACAATGGTTTTTGAAAAGCAATGCAAAGGGAAATTCTATCAAATTTCTGCTACACAGTGCTTAGCTGTTGACTAAGCAACTCAGCAGTTGTACATCCTAGGGTGTATAGTACATGCCCTTACCACTTAGGATGCTGTTCATTGTGTCAACTTGAGAAGTTTGGAAGTGTAACTAAATGACTCAGGTGGGGGAACCATGAGCCTATGCAAGAGGAGGGCATGGAGATGGTGTGAGTGCTACACCCATCCAAGGACAGGTAGCCTGCATACAATATATGGGAGAAAAAGAGGCTTGCTCTCCCCTCTTTTTGCCCTTGTTGCTTTGGCTGTCTTCCACCACCAGAAACAATTTCCCCTCTGCCATGCCACCATGCCTTGGAGTCAGCTGGTTAAGGACTGAAACCTCCACAAACTGTGAGCTAAATAAACCTTTCCTTCTTTAATTTTGGGTGTCAGGTATTTTGTCTCAGCAATGAGAGAAAAGTAACAAAGACAACTTCTTAATTTGGTATTTATTAATTTAACTATCTGGAGATATTTCTTTTTTAAGTACATCAATAATGACCTTAACAAGAATTCTGACTTTATTACCAGTACTGAACACGGGTAGCAGAGGGAATGCACTTCAATGCAGCAGTGAGGTGGGTGTCTTCTAGCTCCGCTGCCATTGGCCCATGCCATTTTCCAACCTATCAAGCATTTGCATTTTTGTAGAATGCTAGATGCCTAAGGAGTAAAGCCTAAGCCCTCTAAGCTCAGGATTTGGACTCTTGTACAATTTGGCTCTATTGTAATTTTCCAACTTCCTTTTCTTCTGCAGTACATACAGACTTAACTCACTTTAGAGGACACATTGTAATGCATTCTCCATGCTTCTGTATCTCTGGTTTTGCTGTCCTTCTAGCCTGCATCTCTCCCCACACATGCATATTTAATAAATGTTCATTGAATATATGCTGTCAGACAGACATTATAATTGGTGTTATGACTCTCCCAACAAAGTAGACATAGTTCTAATTTGCAAAAAAGGATCCCATATAATTACAATCAATGCTCCCAAAGATTTAGCTCAAATATTTTTGCCATGCAACCTCACTGTCCTTCATTTTTCTTCCTCAAAATTTCTTTGGGTATTGCTATCCCTTCACATTCTCATATAAATTTTATAACCAATTAATCAGTTTACAGATTAATCAGTTTACAAATATAATCTCATGGTGTCAATCACATAAGCCTAGAGATGAGTATAAGAACTGACACTGTTTTAATTTATGAGTTTCACGTACACTCTGTCCTTACTTAGGTCTTTAACTTCTCCCCCAAGTGCTTCATGATTTCAGAATCTAAGTTTCACAGATCTTTTAAATATTTGTTCTTAAGAATTTAATGTGCTTGGTGATATTGTAAATCACATAAAAGTACATTTTATTTTCATTTTGTTACAAATCTGCAGATTTAGAGTTGATTTTTTGTGCTGATCGGCTATGTATACTGTAGTAATAAGTGTATTAAATTTAAGCTGCTTGGAGAATCTTTGGGATTTTCCCCATATAGAATCAATTCATCTATATATAATGGCAGTTTTATTTCTTTCTTTCATGTTATCCTGCATTTTTGTGTTTTCTTATAGTATTGCACTAGACTGGACTCTGCAGACAGTGTTGGACAGAGTGACAAAGAGCAGCCTCCTTACTTCTTTCAGCTTCTCACGGGAAGACTCACTGTGTGACCTTTAATTTCTAGTGTGCAGGAGCCTCCTCTTGTCTCGCCTCTTACTCACACAGTGCCCCAGAGCTTGGACAGAGCCAGCTGTGTCCCAGGGCAGCAACCTTCACTGGATACTGAATTTTCACCTTAGTCTCCCTCTGTGGCATCTCCAGACTAAGGAAAACTCCACCTAGGTTTTCAGATATTTTTGGCTTAGCTTTTCCTTTTCCTCCTCGGTGCAGTTTGGGAATTTAGTAAATGTGTTGGACAGATGGATACGGTCCTGTGTTGGAGGGCCCGTTTTGTATGCAACCTGGCTGGACTTCTTGGAGCTTCACTGGTCTTCTTGTCCCTGAGAAGAGGTTCAGAAACAGCCTGAATGCTGCACTGTTTGCTCCAGACAGTGCTATAAGAGGCAAGGCTGTTACAGATTCTCACATCTTCCTGAATATTAATCCCCCTACTTTGCATTGCCTAAGCAGGTCTTTGGTGCCTTTAAAAACAGATGAGTTTTAAATTTTATCTGGTTTACCTAGTTCATAGCATCAGGGTTAGTCTGTCACAAATATCTCTCTGTTAGAGGCAGAGATCTAATAATAGATTTTAATGGATGTTTTCAAATATCTGTTGGATTTCAGGCTTTGGAGACAGAATACTGGGAAGGAAGCAATCCCTGAAGATCGTCTCTATTCTCTGCCTGGAAAGCAATCCTGAGGTTCGTCCCAGAATGGGAGAGAGCTGTGGAATTAGAGTGCTGGCTGAGAGAGTAAGTGAACGTTGGGGAGATCTGAATGAAATGGGATCCCAGAGAAGATAGGAGCCACTGGGGAGTCAAATAATGCCCTTGGGAGCACTCTGGACACTTCCCTGATTCGCCCAAGCCTGAGAAGAGACACGGGTCAGAACTAGGGAGCTCCTCATCCTGCACACTGCCTCGTGTGCTGGCTCCAAGGAAATGTGCTCTCCATCTGAGTTTGGGAGTGGGCATTCAGAGAGCCGGTCCATGCGAATGTGAGAATACTCTATAGCTGCATTGTTGCTAGAGGTAATTTTCCTGATCTGATAAGCAGGCAAGTTGCCTCCAAATGTCATGCACATTGTATCTGGTCTTTTTCCCCCCTGGTCTTGAATACCTTTTCCTAATAGAGTCAGACTGTTCCCTGATTAAAAATGCACAAGAGGCTGGAACATTTCCATGCAAAAAGGAGGTGTGCTCGGGCTTTAATCTGCCATGGACTATTTTGCGCAATACTCTAGGAGCAATCTATCACTCTGTCTAGTGTCATCCTCTGTTTTCATATGTGGCACTTTCTAAATGTAAGTGGTAGACTGGTTCTCCTTGGAATGCGTTATCTCAGCCATGGCACACGCAACAGTTTTTCAAGTGTGGAGAAGGAGCCAATTCCTGGTTTCTGGACAAGGTACGGCAATTGCTCCTTCACTGACTTGCTCCTTGGGTGTCCCAGCACTGACAGGCATCTTTCCATCTCTGTAAAGACAGCTGCGGAACTGGAACCAACTGGACACTCAGGAAGGGTCACCCGTCTGGGACTTGATTTTGGAGGGAGTCTCAAAGACATCAGCTTGTGGACGGAACATTTTTTAGTAATTATGGTAAGGGAAGGAAAAAAGAAATAATGAAATGCTTATTAAAGTTTTTTGGAGGGGTTAAGAAGGAAGTATTTGTTCGTCTTCATTCCAGTGTTCTTTTATGCTTCCTAAATTCTGATGCTTGTTCCCTGTTAAATCTTGTGTTGATTTCTTTCTCAATAAAAAAGGCTGGCATGAAAGATAATTCATATTCATAGAGTTGATGCTGATGAAAATAATCCCTAGGGCATCCGTGCACCACATCCTGAATTAAAATGCTTTGGATGTTCAGAGCTTGGACTGGTCTATCTCCTGGGATACCATTAATAGCATATGCATATTAGGCTATTTTCCAAATTCAACTCTTTTGCTCTGGCAAATAAATTAAGAAATCCAGTTGAGATACATCTGGAAGGCTTTAAAAAATGGGAAAGATTATCATCTAGGTGGGATGCCTTAAGTGGGGTGCTGCTTAAATTTGGGACCTAGGCAACGGTAACTCTGGGTCATTTCCAGCACCTACAGTTTATAACTCCATGAGTATAACAATCCCCTTGGGGATAAATTTGAAAAAATGAATGCTATGTGAAAAGAAATTCTATTAGTTTTTTTTTGTTTGTTTTTGTTTTTGTTTTTTAATGTAGTAGCAAAGCCCTGAGATGGAGTTTTTAAAATATAGGGTCTTGTTCCAGCATTGTGCCTAATTAGATGAATGGCTTGGGAAGTCATTTAAATGTATGGGTCTCAGTTCCACTCTCTGTGAGGATTTGTTTGCTAAAGCCTAATGTCCCTTTGAAATACCCTCTGCATCAATACAGCCTTTCCTTTCTTCTTTAATTTTGTCTCCTATCTCTATCCTCTCTTCCCATTTCCTGGTCCTTGCTCCAGTGAGTACCTTGATCCTGGCTCCTTTTCTTGCTACCTGTGTGACACCAGGCAAGTTACCCAACCTTTCCGTGTGCTGAGAAGACAGACAGTAGTATATTATCTACCTGAGAGAATGTTGTGGGAATGAATTTGTGAATATGTGTAAACAACTTGGCTCAGCAATCAATAACTAACTGTTAGCCAGTATTCATTATTTTCCACAGACTACTTTATTTATTCAAGAATATAGTTGAGGCACTTTATCCCTGGATAATGAGGGTGGGGTTGAAGACATTATTTTCCAAAGTGGTCTCTATTTATTGAAGAAAAATATAAATCTATTGGAGTATTGATTTTCCCTCTAGTCTCACACTGTTGCTTTAGGAACTCTATAGTCGCATAATTTTGAATCTTTTTCCATTTGTAATTCTTCCACCATCCTGTGTTAAAGCACAAAGTGAGTTATTTCAACTCAGAGACCCTGAACATAGGAATCAAACATGTGATTGTCTTTCACATCCCCTAGTCTGTTCTGCACATTGGAATTATCAGCATGCAGGGACAGTGCAGAAAGTACAAAAACATATATCCTAGTGAAACACATACACAAAAAATGGAGTAATAAGATTTGAGGGAAATAGAAAAAAAATATTTTTGGTGCTCTTATATATAGTAAAATGCCAGCTTTTAAGTATATAATTGCATTTTTTGATAATTGTATATAGCTATGTGCCCAGTGCCCCAGGCAAGATATAAAGCATCAGTCCTTGCTGTCCCAATACCTATGGGCCTCCTTCGTCAGTGGCAGCTGGTATCTTGATTCTTATTCCCATAGAATGACTGTCCATGATCTTGAACTTTTCTGTATCTGGTTTCTTTCATTCAGCTTAATGTTTCTGAGGTTAATCCCTATTGCTTAATGTATCTATCAACAGATTGTCCCTCTTTAGTGTTAAGGAGGTAATATCTCATTGTGCACCGATGCTCTTCATTTGTTTGTCCCTTTGCTCTAGATGCACATTTGGGTGTTTCTCCCTGTCGTGGTTTGTGTCTGGATGTCCACCTAAAGCCACATGCAGCCATGGGGCGGCTTCTAGAGCTTGTGATTGATCCATGGTCCTGTGCTGGAACTATGGATGTGAGTGCTACACTTGCCCTGGGGCAGGTACTTTGCACACAGTGTAAGCCTTGCTGTTCCAGCTGCAACTCCTCCCTCTTGCTCTGGTTGTTTTTCTGCCGCCATGAACTCTTGCCCTCTGCCATGTGCCACTCTGCCTTGGAGCCAGCCAAGTATAGACTGAAACCTCCCTGAACTGTAAGCTAAATAAACCTTTCCTTCCTTAATTCTTGGTGTCAGGTATTTTGTCCTAGCAATGAGAGATAAGTAACCAAGATATTCCCTTTGTACTGTTTCCAATAAAAAGACAGTGAACATAGAAAATGACAAGATAAAGTTACTTTTTTCCCCTTTGAACTTTTAAAGTTTTTTGCCATGGAATTATGCTTTTTAAAAGATCTGAAATTTATCTCAAAGGCTGCTCAAGGCTACCACCATTCAGAAGGAGCCCCATTCCTCTGCCTGCCTTTCTTCCTAGGAACTGTCTTAGCAAGCTCTCATGCACAGCACCAGGGTTTTGCACAGCACCATCCCGTGGCTTGCTTGTGCACCTGTTTCAATATTCTCATCTGTCTCTTGTGAAGTAGGCTTACCTCCTCATTAGGTGAAACAATTTCCTATATTTCTTTGTTAAATCCATGGTGGGAAGCAATAATCAACAAATTTGTATTTTATGATGGATATTTTGGCCACTTATGGCCTTTGACATGGGAGATGATTAATTTAGTAGAGAGAAGAAATGATGACCTTGCAGATAGAAGAATGCTCCAAATCCAAGCCTGCCTCCTCCAAGTCACTCTCATGCAAGTTCAGGTCACAGGCCTGCAAAATCTGCTCTACCATAAGTCCGTTTGGTTATTTATCTTCTGCAGCACTGGAGTATGCCACTGGGGGACACCTGTAAGATGACCACTCAGGTGATGCTCTCCAAGTGAGAAGTACATAGACACAGCCCTCATCAAGTTCACCACCAGAGCACAGACAGGGGCTTCTAGTCTCTGGATGCAATGCTTTTTGTATGTGTTTGCATGCATGTGTCTTCTTGTGTATATGCTTGTGCATGAATGTGTATGTGTCTAGGTGGTTTGTGTGTGCATGTGTAGTGTGTCTATGTTTTTATACATATATATATGCACATTCTTGTATGTATGTGTATCTCTGTGCATTGTGTATTTGAGTGGGGTATGTAATTGTGTATATATGTGGATAAATGAGGTGGTTATATGTGTGTATGTGTGCTTCTGTACATGCTGCAAATTTTTGTGTGTGGTGTATGGAATGTGTAAATGATATGTATGTATATAAGTTCATGTGTGTGGGGTTATTTATACATTGTGTATGTGCAATGTGTGTATATGTGTAAGTGCATTTTGGATGCATATAAGGATATATAATGCACATGCATGTGTGTGCATCTATGTGTGCATGTATGTTATTCATGCACATACTCCACACATCTTTCTACCAGTTTGAGAAGTGATGAAAAGACAGAATTGCTGGAATTGCAAATGGGAATGAAGGAGTGAGTTCTTTCATTATATGTCATAAAATATCAGCCCTGGTTGCTGAGCAAAGAGACCTGGAAGGGGCCTGCCCTTGTGGAGTGCCAAGTGGTCTTCTCTGAAAGCCACACAACGGCCATACGCTCTACCTTCTACCTATTTTGGTCTCAATCTTCCCTTCCATTATTGCCACCTTGTTTGGTCTGGATCTAAATAGCAACACTATATTTTCTCTTACATTTGTTCTTCATTCATATATTTCAGTTTAATGAAAATAAGCAGAAAAAACCTTAAACATTTTCATAGTGAATATTTAATAATTTATTAGCTCATGATAGTGAATAACTAAAATACATAGTCACATAGAAAGGAAACATTATTTTCAAAATATTAGGAATGTAGTAGTAGTTTAGTAAAGCTTTAATTATTAGCAAACCTAGTTTAATTTTTAATTGTTTTGATTTAGAAACTCTTTTTGTAAATTTACTTAATTTATTAAGTAAGCACAAGAAAAATGAATTTTTTCTTGATTTTTATTAAACACTGAATATCAACTAACAGTGAATTTAAACCAATGTTTATAAATTTTACTTTTATGAAATAATATCTGTTTATTGTATAAAATTGAAAAATGGAGATTAGAGGAAGGAAAAACACATTAATTCTAGAAAGCATTTCAGTAGGAATTATGACATATATGTATAATTTCATATATAGAGAAAAAAGATAGCTAAGAGTAAGTATAAATGTACATGTACATGTTAGGGTTACATATGTAAGTATATATAATATATTTATATTCATCTGAATATATGTATAGGTATATTCAAAATAGAATCAAAGATTGCATACGCTTATTTTTCACTTTCTCACTGATAGATTGGGAACATATTTACATTTAAATAAAGAATCACCTATAGAGTCATTGAAATTCACCAAATGGCACTTGATTCTAAAAATGCAGTATGTATAGACAGCCTTTTTCTGAGAAGTACTAGATGTTTCTAGTTTTTCATTATGCAAAACTCATCATGGAACTTTGCTTCTAGACAGGATGAAATAAGAGCATACAGGTTGAATTTGTATCTTTAAAAAATTAAAGGGCAAACAAAATCTATAAAATAATGTGTTCTCAGCCATGAGACATCCGGTAGACAAAGAGCTGGCCTCACCTGGGGGCTTTGAGAGGTTGCGAGACTACGGAAAGAGAGGGAAACCCAGGCAGAATTTGGCAGGCTCCCCAGCGGGGAGAATCAAAGTCCAGGGAGGCTACAGTGCAGAAGTTCCTGCGGCAGAGGACTGGAAAGGAAAATGTTATACAGGGAGAGGGTGGAGATCTGTAGAGATGCCCTGAGTACTCAACAGAGTACTGACCAAAGGATGCGAGTGAGGACACTGTCCCAGTCCAGAGACAAAACCATGTGCAAGGACAGAGGGAAGGCGCTGCAGCTCACACGAGGCCAGGAAGAGTATCTTCCCCGCAGGCAGAAAGGAAATCCCATGACTCACATGACACCGGTTTGAGTGCCCCGGAGGGGTTTGCCTCAAACAAGACAATAATCAGCCCAAGACCTGGCTTCCAGATGGGACTAGAGTATATAGCCTGGGGCAAAAAGATCACATTATTTTTAAGTAATACAGTTGTCCAGAATAAAACTTTGAAAAAGATAAAGTCAGTGTCTGCATTCCAATGAAAAACCTCCAGGTATGGAAAGACGGGGAAGAGTGTGTGCAATTAGTAACGTGGCATTACCTTTTTGAAAAGCCCTGCACTCCTCTAGTCACACCTAACCGGGCTTGAGGTGGACCCCTGACCCTGAGCAGGCTAGAGCCCATCCTTAAGCAGCTCATCGCCAAAGGCCTTTGACCCTGCTCTTCCTGATAAGCTAAGCCAATAAGATAGCTATGTCTTTCCTTAACTTAAAATAAGAAACAGAAATAAGTTGCCAGTCAGGGATGGATAATTGAAACAAAAGGTCATGTACATTCCGTGTGAAGTGCCCGTTATTACTCTATACATGTTGCAATTACGAAGAAGACACTTAGAGAGAAAGCAGAGTGGATCTAGAGGACAAACAGGGTCAAGAGAGAAAGAGACAGTGTAGGAAGGTTGACTGTCCCCAAGATGCCCAGGCTCTTTGGCTCTGAGTCCTAGTTACCAGCTTTTCCGAATCTCATACGCTGTCTTTACCCCTTACACCACTGATTCTTACCTGGGAGCAATTTTGGCTCCCCTTCTTCTAGGAGATATTTGGCAGTATCTAAAAATATTTTTGGTTGTTGCAAACTGGTGAGGAACTGCTACTTTCATGTAGTCACTAAATCCCAGAGTGCTGATAAATCTCCCACAATGCAGAGGACCAGCTCCTCCCTCTTGCCTCCAAAAAGGAATTATCCAGCCTCTAATGTCAGTACTGCCAAAGTAGAGAGGTTCTAACTTCTTTTAGAAACGGAATGAGTTTGCATGGGTTTCTTTTCTTTATAAGAAAGAAATTCCTCTATATATACCAGCATGGCCAAGGCTTTGCTCACATCATTCACTTTTCCCCTGGATTAAATTGGTAGAAATAGATTTGTGGGGAAGAATAGGATTGAAGAACATGTATCATTTTTAAAAGTGTAGACACACATGGACAGATTAATGTTGTGCTCTTTATTAGATCACTCAAGTGTATACTGAAGTCTGTTCAGATTTCACTTGTTGCTCAGCTGTCTCAGCATGTGTCTTTGTTTTGGGAAGAAGAAGGAACAGAAATTTTAGCTTACACAAGATGAGTCACATCTTTCCTTTCCTCTAACGGGCAGCCACACCCTACGTTCTTCCTTATTCCTGCCCTCTTCTTCGGTGCTGTCCCTTGGACCCACCTCACAGCAACAAAGCAAACTTGTGACGCGTGTGGCTCCAGTTCTTCCGCCTCTACCCAAGGCACCCACTCACGCAACATTCACCGAACCTTTATTGAGAACCTCCGGCGTGCCTCAGAATTCCTCTTCCCAGAGTGCTCCAGGAAGCTATTGCTAATCAATAAAAATCAATACATGAGATTTTAAAAGCAACAATACCCCAGAGCAGTGTAACCACTGGGTATCTTTGATCTCTAAAAGCATTACATCAAAAGTATTGCTTTGGGTAATGTCCTCCTCATTTCCTCGATTTCTGTAGAAGGAATGGAATGGTCACTGTATAGAACAGAGATTCCCTGAACCTAAGTCACTTCAGTGATACTTGACCTTGCCTTTCTCTGCAGAAGGGAAAGCATGATATTACCACATATTTCCCCTAGCCATAGGATGCAAGCTTCTTACCTTAGGAAAATCTACAAGGCATGTCTAAAAGAGCCAAAAAAGCCTTTTTCTAGTTATTCTTGAAATGTATGCCATTCCAATTATAATCACACCCCTTTTAGCTATTTTTGAGAAACTTTTTTTCTAATAACAAAAGACCCAGACAGTCATATATGAAACTCTTGGTGTGTGACACTAGAATAATGTTCCAGCATTATAACATGTCTGGTCATTCATGACGTGGTCTACATGGTCCCACATCCCAAGTCTCTCTGGTTCCTGGCAGATGCTCAGGTCTTGGAGGATTTTGGAGCCTCAGTCTTCGCAGCATCCTTGAGAATGATGCTCACTTCCCTGGTGTGCCAGCCAGAGAGGTGAGCTCTCGGGGAGATGGGTCAACCGCACAGGTCAGAAACAAAACTTAAAAGTCTACTTGTGTGCTGATCTTTGAAATGATAACTCATCCTGTCATTAAAGAGAAGTAATTGATGCCCTTGTTCCCTTTCAACAGCATGCCATGGGCTTTGTTCTGGTGTCTTGGGAGTGACAGAAAAGGTCTTCTCTCCCTCTTCAATGTCCTTTCTCAAGTGTTGCCTCAGATCTTTTTCATGACCTCCATACTCTGCGTACTGAGGGTCAAAGTCAAGTACAAAGGACAGAGGCTCCCTTTTTCATGGACTGGATTCTGGATTTGGCGCGGCATGTAGGTGCCAACTATTGTGTAACAGAAGACTAAAATTTATTGTGACCTTGCCAACTTTCCAATAAATCTTTTAATTTAAAGCTATTGAATCATTAACTGCTTTTTACTGTTCACTTAAAGAACAGTCAATTTATTACCCTCTGCAAATAAGATACACCTAAACAAACTAGCAATTCCAAATCATATTCCTATCTATTTCCTGTACCAATCTATAAACTTAAAAATCAGAGATAGCATGAGTTGCCTGGCAGGACTCTGGTTTCCTATAATGGTCCAGAGTCCTTCAGTGAAAAAGTATTTACCATTATGGGATTAAAATGTTTTAAAAACTAAGACTGATCTTTAACTTCTCACACTAAGAAGTCATTCACAATGTGAAGAGATCAAAGTAGCATCTTTCTCTGCTCCTTTTCATTTTCCTGTTGTCTTCTCCATACATAAATGACTAACAAGCCTGGGAAAGTGACCAGATCTTGGTGTTAATTTAACCCTTGGTTCTGCATCAATCTTCTCAGTAACCAGTGGGTTCTTTACCAAGGTGGGCAAGATAGGATGAGGCAGTGCCTGGTGGGTGCCGTTCAGTGAAGATCGTGGTCATCTTCCCCCATGCTTTTCTCAGAATCATAGGAGCCCAGACATTCAGCAGTCTGCTTCTTTGGGGTTATCTTAGGGTAGGGCCGTTCTTGGCAACTGTGGGCTTTGGTTGGTCCCAAAGTCATAAGACACATTTACCATGTGACTGTATCACAGGGTAAATTTCGTACCCGACAGATTCTGGAAGGCTCAGCAAAGACTGAGTCCTGGACAAGGCCAGTACAGTGCTGCTGATTTTTCTTGTTCTTGGTTGTCAGTAGCTAACATGCACCTTCTCGTACATTTAAGTGTGACTTAAATACTTCGGAGTTTCAATGTAGGAAATAAAATTTAATGTAGGAAATAAAATGAAATAAAATGGTCAATTTAACCATTTCCACCTCAAAAGTATGGAAGTTCTATTTATAGCACGTAATGTCTCTGAAGTGAGACTCCCTGCTTGTGAACAATTTCTGTAAATTATTTTTTTATTTTATAGGGAATTAAAAAATTGCAAAATGCCAACAACACAGGCAAAAACAAAGCAAAGCCAAATGGCGGTAAGGTGGGGCTCTTAGCCACTCAAATAGGGATCTTAGCCATTCAGCCCAGTCCCACCTGGAACCAATACACTGCGCTCCCCCCGTCATGACACAGCCTGGAGCCGAACGCATCGGAGTCCAGTACGTAGGGATGCCCTCCCCTACGATGCCAGCCTGTGAGATTTAATCAGCATTTAGCTGTTAATCATTTATTTTTCAAGAAAAAATTTGAATATACGTTGTGCTAAGTGTTGGGGTGCACAGATGAATATGGGGCTATTTTGACTCTTGCAGAATTGTCTTCCTAGGTTTTACGGACTGTGATTTAGGGATATATCATTCATCCATTCATTCATCCATTCACCTGTTGATTAACCACTATTATATTTTATTTTACATATCAGAAGTTTTATGCTGAGGATGCCTGAATGTTTTACTTGAAATGTGTAAAGATTTGTAAATTATATTATCACCTGTAAATCCAATTTGTAAATTAGATTTTTATCTGACTTTGTGGTGGATTCTGGAAATCAGCCTTCTTGTATTTAGATGAAAGGTAAATGCTGTCTATGGACAGAAGAGGAATCATTTAGCACAACTAAGGTAACTTGTGAATGATTTATGCACTCTCTCGTGGATGAGCCTCCAAGTGCCCAAGGAAGGCACAAAACTGTTTACAGGTGATTATAACCCGTGATGCCTTTCGTGCACAATGTAATTTCTACTTTCTTGGTCTTAGAAGGCTATAGTCTAATCTGACTGCTCATCAGTATTTTGGAAATAGATTTAAGTTTTTTGTTTTTTGTTTTGCTGTGTTAAATCTCACCCTAAAGTAGCTGCTGGGTGAGACTCTAAGCCCGTTAATGGGTCCAGTGCTATCTACTATAGACATAAGAGGCAAATCAAGAGACCCGGTGGGCTACTGTCTAAAGACATTCATCCAGAGAGACTTGTTTGTAGATTTAAGGGCATCCTTGTATGATAGGAAGAAGACAATAATAGTGAAAGGAGATCATGTATATGAATATGCTTTCTCAAATTCTTTATGGGTATTGTTTTGTAGAAGTAACACAACAGCCAGGAGTGGTGGTGCACACGCTAATGCCAGCACTCTGGAGGCTGAGGCAGGAGGATCACCATGAGCTTGACTTCAACCTGTGCTACATAAGTGAGTTCAAGGCCAGCCTACACTACAAAGCAAGACCCTATCTCAAAAAAAATAAATAAATAAAAATAAAAATAGAAGAGAAGTAATACAATGTAGTGAACTTGGAGAAAATTTCCATGTTTATTATCCAGTTTTGCCATGAATTACTAGAGCACAATCGTTGATACTAGAAATGTTGAAATGAATGATGGTACAAAGTTCCTAAAGGAGCATCTGGCACAAAACTAGACGCTTCATCAATATCTGCTGTAGTGATGTGCTTTCTCCAAACAAATTCAGAGTTTGCCAAGTAGTCTCTGTTCCTTTGAAATGGGAAGAGATGTCAAGCCCCAGTTGAGCTTAGAAAATCATTATGAAGATTAAAGACAATGATGCACAGAAGTAGATACTAAACAATTGGACTCTGCTCACACAACATGATCAAGGTATGTTATATGTATGTATAGATATGCCAAAATGAGGCCCATTGTTCTGTCTAGCTAATATGAACTGATACAAACATATAAAAATGTACCACTGATAATATGAAAGGGAAAGAAATGGGGCAAAAGAAGGAACAACTGGGATGAGGGAAAAAAGAAAAAGAAAAAAAGTACTAAGGCAATACATACATATTATATATGTATATAGAAGGATAGCTGGGATAACTGTACTGCTGATGTCTAGTGATTTGTTGAAAGGAACAATTAATGCTTAATTTTTAAAATATATTTTGACCAATTTTGCATGCTTATATCTGCTAATCTGAGCAACTGATGTGAAGACAACAATATGCAATATAACAACCATTGGTGAGTTCCTACCATCCTGTCTAGTGAAACTCTGTATTGTCTCTAATTTTTTAAAATTATTATTCTCTTTAATGTTCTTATTCTCTTTAATGGTTTGATCACTCTACCAGTCTTGTATCTGGAAATCTGAACAACTTCACTGAAGATAACAATATGTAATGTAACAACCACTGTTAATCCCTATCATTTGGTTTGAAACCCCGCATCATTTTTAATGTCCTTGCTTTGTTTTGCTTGTATTTTGCTAATGTTCTTTTTTTACTATTCTCTTTAAAATAAAAAATACAAACAATTAAATAAATAAATAAACAAAAACTAAGATATTTGGCAAGGGGTCCCCACCTATAAAACAAACATCAAAACTTAAAGGGTTGTGAATGTCACATGTTGCTGAGGCTTTATTCCCTGCTACATTCTGCACTTGTTTCCAGCTTCAAGCACAGGGTGGAAGGGGTAAATTACAAAGCACTGATCCGCATGAAGATGCTCTTCAAACCCCACACAGTACACTGCACACATCAGACAGTTCCATAAATGTTCTGCAAAGCTAATAATCAGGGTGACCCTGAGTCTTTAAAAAGGATTAAGTACATGTCAGCATAACAGTTCAAGGAACAAAAATGGTAACTCAGAATACTGAGTAAAATCCCCAAATGCTGTGCTGTTTAGATGGGTCTACTCCAGTAATCTGGAAAATTCTATAATACAGAACTCTTTGTTTCTTGACAACTCCAGAAAAAATGAAACACTTATGTATATTTTCATTTGCATTTCCCAGGCAATGGAAGAAATTCCTAGGCAAGAATTTTTCCAGTGGAATGGTGAATGTGGCAATCAGTGGCAGTAAGTTGCCCCGATGGTCAGGCAGGTGTGAGCCCATGATGGAGCCATCTCTGCCTGGCACCATCTTGATCTAGGTGCAGCTCGCCATCACTCACTTGCACTACTCAGATCATCGCCATGTGCTTCCCTCCCATTTCTGCGTAGAGCACATGGACACTTTTGTACCAGGTGCATCCCTAACCTGACCAGTCCCTCCAAATTCAGAATGACTCATGCACCCGGCAGTTGTCCTCCCGAGAGGCAGCTTGGTCTCAGGATCTGTACTAAATGCTAGAGACATAGGAAGCATCAAGAAAGATGCAGTTTCTTGGAAACTACTTCCTTGAAGGAAAGAGGAAAATGTAAAATTATTTATCAGATAATAACTGTAATAATAAAGACAAAAATAGAATGTATATTCATGGAAAAACCAAGATGTTTAATGTCTGTGAGAAGGATCTGGATTTACTGCTTGTTTATGATTTTAGTATGCTTATTAAAATACTTAGATGCATTTTATTACTTGACAGCTGGTAGAAAAAGTGCCAATAAAACATTGTTCTCTTTTTAGGTAGACTACAAGTATAACCCCAATATGGTTACATAACTGTCTTGGGGAACAATGGCAAGTCAAAGTTTTTTACAATGGTCAATTTGAATACGTTTTTTAAGCCCCCTGAAGGATCCTAGTTGCCACAATCTTGTAATTTTCTCACACTCCAGGAATGATCAGTTTCAAAAGTTGTTGAGAGAAAGTGACATATACTCTGCAAAACAGCGTCCCTCTGAGAAAATTCTTCAGGGTTCACAAAAATTCACCCTAACCGGAAGGGGAGAGAAGAGGCGTCCCTGCCTGCGCTCCACCTCAGGTGAGCCCCATCCAGATCTGGCATTTACACTGAAGTTATCCTGGGCATTTTCCAAACACTGATGAAAACAGAGGAACGCATTCCTTTGGCGGTGGTCGTGACTGTCCCAGTTGGTGGAGCCTTGTCCTTTGCTGTGTACTCCTTGCAAAATTCTGACATGATCAGTTCCTTTGATTGAAAAAGAAATCCGGAACCTTGGGAAACTGTGGATCCTAATGTACCTCAAAAGCCTATAACAAGCAAGCAGCAATGGAAGCCCAGTGAAGAATCACGGGAGGTCTGAAGGGCGACCAAATGACCAGGCCTTGCTTCTTTCCTCTTGCAAGTACTCTGTGAAGCCAGTTGAAACATTTCTGCACAGACTAGAGCATGGATATCAGCATGCAGAGTGCTTCTGCTACACTTGTAGGGTGTGCTTACAACCTTTGCCCTCTGGATAAGGAACTAAAGATAATGTGATAATAAACACATCGTCTAAAAATAGTGTCTGTAAATTCAAATTTTTAATATTGAAAGTGTTGTGTTTACGATTCCTGAATGTTTCCCTTGCATTGTGCAAAGATTTATAAGTTATACTTTTATCTGTAGTAAAATACTATTTGTGCCAAAATGTGAAAGGGAGAGAAGAATGATTGATAACATGTCATGCTAATCTAAAGATTTGCTTCTCTCAAGCCAACTCAAGGGGACTCGAGTCAATTGTTCAGCCCTGTAATGACTCCTGAAGACAAGGATGGTGACAAGACCTAGAGTCATGGTTGCTCTTGGGGCAGGCCCTGGCCTTGCTCATTTTTAGCATGAGAAGGGATCAGCTCCCATGATCTACCTAACAGTAAGAGGTTGGAGAGAAAATGGCCATCTCACCAGGACATCTGGTGGAAGGAGGCACCCCTTCTCCCAGAAAGATTCATGGTAGCCATTGCTGCTTATGGTCATGGAGCTTGGTCACTCGTGTCACTTGCAATGACTGTCAGCCTTACAGCTCTCCTCAGCTGCCTGGTCGAAGGACAAAGGTTCATGAACAGAAGATTACACGTGTTACACAGGCAAACTTCTAACCATACCAGAGGATTCTAACTCCCCTGTGGCCAAATGGTGATGTGGAGAATAAAACTATACAAAAAGGAGAAAAGGAAGAGAAAAGCAGAAAAGGTTCTGAAAATCTGTCCAGAAACTTTTACTTCACGGAAACTCCCTGAAGATAACCAGGCAAAAACTTAATGATGGCAAAATACAAAAAATCAAAGGGGAGGGCAGTTTCTGGAGTTCAATAAATTCACCACTGCTATGGAATGCAATGAGTTCTGAGTCCATTTCTTTCAATAGCTTCTCTAGAGCTCCTTTCAAGTCAATGAGAGTGCTTGAAGATTCTCCTCTGCTATAACAGATACCGTATGAGGTTAGAGGAGTGTTAGTCTTATTTATGGCTCTCTAAGGCTCAGAACCTAGACTCAGACATCAAGAAATATTTGATGGATGGATGGATGGATGGATGGATGGATGGATGGATGGATGATGGATGGATGGAAAGAAGAATAGATGGATGGATGGAAGGAAGGAAGGATGGATGGAAGGAAGGGTGGATGGATGGATGGAAGGAAGGATGAATGGATGGATGGATGGATGGAAAGAAGGATGGATGGATGGATGGATGAATGGATGGATGGATGGAAGGAAGGAAGGATGAATGGATGGATGGATGGATGGATGGAAGGATGGAAGGATGGAAGGATGGAAGGATGGATGGAAGGAAGAATGGATGAATGTATGTATGAATGGATGGATGGATGGAAGGATGGATGGATGGATGGATGGATGGATGGATGGAAGGAAGGAAGGATGGATGGGTGGGTGGATGGAAGGAAGGATGGATGGGTGGGTGGATGGATGGATGGATGGAAGGAAGGATGGCTGGATGGATGGATGGAAGGATGAAAGGATGGATGGATGGATGGATGGATAGAAGGAAGGGTGGATGGATGGATGGATGGATGGATGGATGGATGGATGGATGGATGGATGGATGAGTGGCTGTCGGTGTCCTGTAAGGCTTAGGTTGTCTTATTATTACCCTAATAGCTGACATTAAAGGGATTGCTACAAAGGGAGGCACTATGCTAAACACTTTGCCTCCATCATGTCTTTTAATACTTCTTTAAAAATATTTAATGTCTCTTTAAAAGACCTTGTTTTTTATCCTGTTTTGCCACTTCCCTACCCTCCATTCTTCTGATCCCCTTCCCTATCTCCAAAACTTCTGCCTCCCCGATTCCTACCTTCTCTCCTTTATTTTACATATTTATATTTTGGGTTTCTTATGTAAGAGAAACCAAGAAGCATCATGCACACATATACTAATTCCCCCAAATGAATGTAAACATAATGTGTTGCAAATATATACAATAAGAAAATATAAGGCCTAGTAACTAGGCAGTGGGAGAAGCACTCAGCCTTCACACAATGTACAGAAAAGAACATAACCGTTTCATTTTCCAGGATTCAGCACCCACTGCCCGCATTCAGATAATCTGCAGGTACACAGACTGAGTTTCCTCAGAAGTTGGGGGTATTTTTGGATCTTTGTAACTGATGTATCTTTATTTTTAATATGTATTTAATATACAATGCTTTGTGGTACTTGGTACATACAAAACTGAGTTAATTAAAATGTCTTGAAAGAATGTCACAGAATTAATGTGAAGATCACTTAAGTACCTTCATCTACTGAGTATAACGGTACAATTCTGGTAGCTAGTTTATGAAAAATATGAGAAGAAAAACAAACCGCAGTGAAGTAACAACGCTACTTAGCTGTTGCCTCTTGTCCCTGTAACTAATCCTCTCCGTCCATGTTGTGTTCTGTCTACCTATCTTCTCCTCTCCTCTTTTATACTTATGCTCCTATCTGTCCTTCTGGTTCTGCCTGTATGTCTCTAAAATTAAAGAGCAATATGATTAACAGCATTCAGTTTTTAAACGTGCCACTTCCTCTGTTGGTGCCTGGAGTGGAAAACCTACATTTCTGTGATTTGCTTTGTGACACATCAGCCTGTCCCTTCGGTATCTAAGTAAGGGGTTAGCAGTTATCTGGAAATAAAATGCTAACTCCCTCATTTGCTCCTTACTTTTTATTGTCCCTGGGGAATGTGTCCCTCATACTTTCTTCTGGGGCAGGTCATTAGTATTCAGGAAGCTCATCTTCCCTACCGCTTAGAACCCTGGGAATCAGAAGCATCACATTTAGATATTAATTGCTTTAATAGAGAACCTATAGTCTTTTCTACTGCCTAGGCCTGAGGCATCTTTGAGAGCAGGCCTACTTCAGTATGGTAGCTCTTGAGCATTATATAGAGAAGAGGTCATCTTAGAGAGGCATATGGCAGTGGGGTCCACCCATAGAACCTCTGTGTATTTTAAAGTTTTCCAAAGTCCTTGATGGTGATCCCAGCTCAATGTCACCTTCAGTGGGTGCTGAAGTCTTGGGTCCAGTTTCCAAAGATACCAAGATTCACTTGAAGTGGTTTCAAATCCCATCAAGCTCCTGTGATGTCTTTGGGGACGATATATGAGCTGACAGAGTATGAAAACAGTGGGCACTGTGACAGCCACCAGTGCTCTAAAACAATACAAAGGGAGGACAAAAACACGCAGCCAGGGCTAATGACATGGGAAGACAAGCAAGGCCTGAGAGAATTGCAATCACCAGCCTTCCTGTTAGCACTAGTATTATTGAGCTCCTTTGGTGGACTCTTGGAATGGTTCAATAGAATCTTAAGTACATATGCAAGTAGACTGAGAAAATAGTTCACTATCATTCCTCTGAGAGAGCTGTCTAAATTCAGAATCTGTGCAGACAGATTACAAATCCACTGAGTAATTAGCTCACTCACCATAACTATCAAGTTAAAAAAATAAAGAACATTAGAAACTGCCATGTTAAATCAAACTCCAGCCAATTCTTTCCCGTGGGCTTCCATAACAAAGTACCCCAAGCTTAGTAGCTTTGACAGCAGAAATACATTATCTCCCAGTCTATGGGGTCATAGATGTAAAATCTGGGAATTGGCAAAGTTAAATTTTTCTGAGGCCTCTTCCATGCCTCTTCCCTAGATTCTGGGAGTTTGTTGGCAATCTTTGACATTCTTTAATGTGTGGAAGCATCATTCTATTCTTACTGTTCATCTTCACATGGTAGAGTGTGTGTGTGTGTGTGTGTGTGTGTGTGTGTGTGTGTGTGTGTCCGTCCAAGTTTTTCCTTTCTGTAAGAATACCAGCCATACTGGATTAGAGGCCCTTCCTAATCTGGTATGACCTCATTTTAAATAATTCTATCTGCACAGGTGATATGCACAAGTGAGTTCATGTTCTAAAGTACTGAAGGGTAGGGCTTAAACTTATGAGTTTTGGAGGGAGACACAATTCAGTCCATAACAGTTGTGAAAAATGTTTTAGTAATTGTTATTTAAGGATGAATCCTAAACTTCCCTTCTGCCATTTGAACTCATCTTGGTAGAATGTCTGCTTTGACCCCCAGACTCGGAGTTTTCATGTTTATAGGGAAAACTACCAAAATTTGCCACTGAGTCTCATAGGGAATATTTCACAACTTATAATTGGTATCTTTATATAATGATTATAAGACAAGCAGAATACAGGACTAATACTAACTTTCTAAAGGGCAAGTTGTCTTCTGGGGCATTATAAACATTCTATTTAAAATTAAAGTTTTGCTTATACATGCTAGATATAGATAATTCAAAAAACTTTCCTTAAAATGAAATAACTTGGATTCTAGTCTATGCTTATAAAGCCAAGTAGGAGTGTTTTTGAATTTTTAAATAACTATTGACTATAAGAACTAGACAAGACTGTTGAAATGCACTTATGAACAGAATGGCATTCTTCTTCCACGGATAATTAAGCAAAAGTAGATAGGTCATATTATTTCTTTAAATTGCTTTTGCAATAAAAATTATCCATGTTAAAACTGCCTCAGCTTAAACTTATTTTTTTTCACATTCCTTCACTGTTTTTCACTTTTAAAAACTAGAAGTATTTGATTCAAAGTTGGCAGCAAAACTCTCTATGAAACATAATTGACAAACATTGAATGATTGAACCTTGTGTGTAGTCCAGGGAGACCTGGTATAACCGAAGAGCCATAAAATTGCCTGAGCAGAGTATGATCTGCAGTTGGATTAGTGGATGTCACTACATCAGGGCCAGAGCACAAAGATGAATCTTTTTTGGTACTGAAACCAGAAATACCAATTAAGGGGACTACAGTATAATGGAAAAGCACATCTCATATTCCTTAGAAGAGAGTATAGAGAAGGAATTCGGTTGCTTAGTAGTATTCCAAGTGAACACTGAAATAAAGATGCCACATGATTCTATTATACTGAAACCCAAAGGCACCTCATTATTTTTAATGAAAACACAACCTAAATGCCTGTATCAGAAATAAAGTGAGTTTCAGAGTAGCATATTCATAGCATATTATCTCCTTAAATATTTATCCTATTTCTTCATCAGTCTACTATCTTAGTCACTTTTCTTCTTGCTGAAACATAGTACACAACACTCCAAGTTAAAAGAAGAAAGGTTTATGTGAGCTCACAGTTTGTAGAGGTTTCGATTCATAGTTGGCTGGCTGGCTCCAAGGCAGAGTGGTATGGCAGAGGGGCATCACAGAGGAGAAACAGTTCATGACAGGCAGCAAAGTAGCAAAGAAGCCGCAAGGGAGGACAGCAGCAAGCTACCTTCTTTCTATCCCTTATATCCTTTTCAGGCTCCCAGCCCTTAGGGCAGATAGCACTTATACCCAGGGAGGGTATAAGATAGCACTTATACCCAGGGAAGCTCAATTGCAGCATTACACCATGAATCAATCCCAGCATCACAGACTTAATCCCAGCATCACACTGTAGATCCAGCCACCTCTGAAAAGCCCCACCTATGATTGCATGAGACTTTGGGAGGACATCTATACTCAAGCCATAGTAACATCCACACCACATGATATGCCAGGCATCTGTTGCTGCATTAAATAAAGCACAGTAGAACTCATGTCTAAACATGAAAAATCAATATTATTATAGTCATGGGTTATACTGGATATGAATTTAAAAATGGTACATGAGAATTGGATTCTTTGTGCACCTCGGTGTCTGGGGCTCAGCTGGAAAGATTCATGCTGAGGTCATTCAAGTACCAAGAGCTGGAATCATCTGGGTTACAGTGGAACCTTCTCTTTGTTCTCTGAGATGGTATGATTCAGGCTGGGTTCAGACAAGAATCCCTACACAGAGCCTCTCCTTGTGGCCTGGACTTCTTGGTAGAGTGACCTTTGGGAGTGGACCTGGTACATAGTAGCTTAGGGCTTGTGGAAGAAACATTCTAGCAACAAGGTGGAGCCGCATGATTTCTGATGTAGCCCTGGAAGCCAGAGAATTCCACTTGTACCACCTTCCACTACAAGTGGATCACTAAACCAGCCCAGACTCACTGGGCAGAGGGTGGAAAAATCGGCTCTCACCTCTCAATGGATGAGTGTCAAAGAATTTGCGGCCATCTTTCAAAAACATGATCAGTTTTTCTGAATAATTCCCTTTTCTTATTTACAGGCACCTTCTGTAACCACAGGATAAAACAGGAAAATACTGAAACTGTTGTGTGTTTCTGGAATAATGCCATCACAATAATTATTTTCTGAACAACTATTCCTACAGCACGTGAACAGGTTTTGAAGATATGATACCTGGAAGTGGTGAGAGTTGCACGAGGGAGATAGAAAAATGAATTCATATCATCATTTTTCCATCTCCTAATTAATAAATTTTTTTCCAGAAGTTCCTCTTTCAATCTCAAAATACTACCAAATGGAAAAATTGCCATAAGCAAGTCAATTTTGTACAAATGCTGAGTGTTTTCAATAAACCAAATGAGTTTTATCTGAAGCCAGTGCATCCCTGTTCAGTGTGCTTAAACTTTTCCTATGATTTCCATTTCTTTTCTAATACTTTTTTTTTTTTTTACAATGTTCCAGTTTTTTTCTAGGTATTTGGCATTGTATTCTTCTTTTTTCTCTTGCAACTTTCTGCAATGAGTTTCAAAACAATTCATTAGTAAAGCAAAAAAAGATACAAAAACATATTTATACAATGCATAAAACTCTGTTCTTCCTAGGCTGAGAGGTAGCTATCATAAACTGCCTTTTGAAATAGTTATTTTAAAATTCACTTGTGAAGAAGTAGTATTTTCTGAATTCACCTCTGAATTAAGACTTTTGAGTTTATTTTTAAAATGTTTGAGTTTATTTTGAAATGAAGGTTTTGTTTTCTAAATTGGTTTAGCTTCAAGTATAGAAATTCATACATTTTAATAGTTTGGATTCTTATTAATGTCAGTCAAATTAATTAAATAGCATTTTATAAGGTAGAAATAAATTTAGAGAAAATAACAGAAATAATTACCTCTTTTGATTTTTAAGTTGTACAATCCTCTTTTTAAAAATGCTCGAAGGCTGTATTTTAAACCAGTGTATATGTAATCATTTTACATTTTTCTTCAATAGAAAGGCAATTTTCTGTTTTACTCTAGTTGAATGCTGTGAAGAAAACAGCCACAGATTTTCAAGACTCTGCTCTGAGCTACTATTTTATTTTCCCAGGGCTCACATATGCCAAGGAAAGGTGGCTCCGACGAGTACCATGGAGAAAGCAAACTTTTAGTGCTTGCAATCACTGTTATCTTCCCAGTTATCACCCCCTGCCCCCTCGGGGGAGCCAGAAGCTTTTCCTACACTTTCTCCCACAGCCTTCTTTCATCTTACATCTACTCAAGCATGACTGACTGCAGAAACTAACCACATGGAATTCTTTAAGTGATAATTTTTATTTTCTAAAAACAAAGGTTTTAAATATATCTGCATATACATGTAATATGTATTTACATATATAAGTGGATATATATGTGTATGTGTACATAAGCACATGTACAAAGAAGATCGTTAAAATTACCCATGGCACTGTCACCTAGGCAGACAACGACTATTCACCTGTCGATGTGTATAATTTTTGTCTGTGTTTAGTGATAACTGAAATATTGAAATCATATTTACCTTGTTTTATAACCAGTCTTTCACTGTTCACATGGTGAATATTTTCTTTTTTATATAAAAATCCTTCCTTAACATTATTTTCAAAAGCTGTACAGCCTATCATTGTATCAAAGATTTATTTCAACAATGTCCTCTTGCCAAATACTTAGATGCTTCTTGATTTTTTGCTATGACCTACAGACCCACAGCGAACATTTCTGGAGGTATATTCATTCACACAACCGTGATATGATCACTAAGCTTCCTCAGTTATACTAGATTTAAAAAGTCAGAGGAGACATTACAAAACCACTACTCAAGGGATTTTTTATATAACAAAAAGCAAAGACCTTACAAAAGGATAGGAGGGTTTTAATCATTAGCCTTAGAATAAGGAGAGTTTGTTTTTTTTATTGGCAGAAAGAGTATCCCAGCATCACAGAAAAGCACACCGAGTGCTGAGACCAATCTATTCCAACTACTCAAGCCCAGCCTTGGCAGGAAAATACATCTTTGGAGGAAACTACATTTGTGAAATACAATGACCTAGGAGAGGCTCTGCAGAAGTTGAATTCTCTTCCCCTTCTTTGGCAATAAAACCAAAGTCTAGCTGCCACCATTACTTAAATCACACCTGGCGTTTCTTCCGTGCACAATCTCCTGTGAACATCTGTAACGTTGTTCTTTTTTGCACACTTGAGGACGTTATGTCATATCTGAATATATACCCATATGTTTCCTATTTAAAATGTAAATTTCATAATTAGGTCAACAATGCTTAAATCTTTCTGAACCAAACAAAACACATTTATCTGATTATCATAATAGCAACATTATGTTCTGTTTGCAGAAATGTTCATGAATACAGTCAAAGGAGTTCAAATTTTTTCCTCTGTTGATGCTATCTTTTTAATGAAGAATATGCAAGGTAACAGAAAGCAAATTTGGCAAATACACATTAGATCTTGCACCAGAAACTGAGTCCATTCTAGGGATACACTAAAATCTGTGTTTTCGGAAACTGGAACCCAAGTGCATCCCTCTGGATCATGGCATACTTCATGTTTTCATTGATACAGTGGTGGTTTGATATTATGGCAAGCATATTTCATAATTGGCAAAATCCTGCAATTTATGAGTGCCTTCCAAAAGTCATTAACTTGAAAATCTACAAACTCTGGCTTTAACAACACTTTGAACCCTCCAAGAACTCAGTTGTCAGTAAAATTACAGACATTTGGACTTTAGACAAATTTTTAGTTCAGAAAAATTTTAAATGGATAATATTTCCTTGTTTCTGGCCTCTCTTTTTAAAGTCAGTAAAAAAAGCACTCAGTATCATGACACAACACACACACACACACACACACACACACACACAACAATGTTCTTAAAGTAGTTACAAAAGCATTGTTCCTGGCAACTCTTTAAAAATGCAAAGATGCCATTTTCTCTGTTTCAAGACATTATTGCTAATTGAAAGTATGTACTTTTTGAGTGCTTTGAAACTGTAGTATTTGCAGTTTATCCTTCCTATGTATATTTTATACTACAACAAATCTGTCCACCTACAATGTGTAGCATCACTTTGCTTCTTTTTCTTTTTACACTTCAAATTAATGGTATTATTGTTCTTTAATTTACTCTTTAGCTGAAAGAGTAAATAAAATCTGAAAGATACAATGGATATTGTGAAAGGGAAAGAAACTGCTCAAAAGGAAAGAACAACTGGGATGGGGGAAAGGAGAAAAGAAAAAAAGAAGAAAAAAAATATATAAGATAATTATACTACTAATTTCTATTGATTTATTGAAAGGAACAGTTAATGCTTAATTGTTTGATCAATTTTGCATGCCTGTCTAATCATCTGAACAACTACTTTGAAGATAACAACATACAATATATCAACTATTGCTAATTTCCTATCATCTTGTTTTGAAATTGTGTATCATTTTATTGTTTTTTGTCTTGTTTTTTATTCTTTTTAAAATAAAAAAAGTTTGGTATCATGTTTTTGAGGTTCATCCATGTTGATGCCCATGGCATCTACTTAAAGGAAGAATGTGTTTGTAAACAAAGTATTCTCTGGTAGCTAAATATGCACATATATGTACCTCTACCGATGTCAGTGTCAAAATTACTACTAATTCAGCACGGGAGTACAACATGTTACCAAAAAGTGCTTCCTCAGTGTGAAGAGTTCTGCTTCTTTACAAGCCCATTTATCACCGCCTTCCCTCTCACCACACACATCCACCCCTCATCCAAGTGTTCAAAAGAAAACACAGACACTGCTGGATATTTCTTATAATTGTGGGCACTGAAGATCCAGAATTAGGGTATTCTGTGTTCTTCCCTTTGCCCAAACCAGATAAAGTTCATTAAAAAAAAAAAAAAAGTCCCTGCTGTCAGACATTCAGTGTCAGTGTCATAAAGCTTTCATCTTTTCTTCTTTTCGTGTGAGCAAAAGTTTCTAGCCATATTATGATTAGATTTTTGATTTCATGTATTTTTAAGGTGGGAAATATTTCATTATGCATGCAAAAGGTAGCTGTTTTTTAAACACAGAAAACTTTACCTAATAATTCTGTCCATAAAAATGGACCTCTTTGGTCAATCATCTTTTTGCTGTGTAGAAAGCAATAGTGATGTCTTGTGGACACACAACCGGACACCTATGGACGCAAAATCATGTGTTCTTGGGTCAGTCTGGGTCTTGACTGGGCTGGGCTTTCTGCTGTGGGCTGGAGAGCTGGATTCCACATGTCCACCATCCTTTTAACACCAGCAGCTACCTAAGTCACATTCTTCTCATGGCAAAGACAGACACACAGCCGGCAAGCGTGGTGGGAACCTCTGCTTGATCATGTCCACTGCAACTTCATCAGCCGAAACAAGACTTAGAGTCCAGAGGAAAGTCAAGAGACAGGAAATATATTGCATGCACCTGAGGTGAATGTTGGCATGGCAGAACAGTTCTTTGGAGGCATGAGTGGGAGGATATTTGTTGAACAATAAGGACTCTGATCTATCATAGCTCTGCCTGTGTATTTTGTTTTGTACTGGAAATGCAATGAACAAAACTAAATCACCCATCTGCTTATGTTTTGGAGGGTACAGCAGACATTGAATCAATAAATACAGTACAAAGTCAGATGGGAATCACACCAAAGCAAATTGGGGGTGGAATATTGTCTTTTAGTAAACAGTCAGCAATTTTTTTGTGTTTTTTAAGACAACTAAATGAAACAGGGACTAGTTACTTAGTGTAAGACTGTTTTCAGCCATAAAGAATAGTCAAAAAAAAAAAGCCAAAAGTTAAGAACAGTTGGTTTGGCATTTTTAAGAAACAGCAAGAAAGCCAACGATGCCTAGAGTAGAATGACCTCAGCCAGTCCGTGAGGACTAAAGACTTCCCAGCTTTCTCTGGGTGACAGCAGAAGTCAGAAATCGGTAGAGAGCTGAGAGTTGGTGAATTGTAAGTAGAAACAAGTACAGAACTTGGGGTCTACACAAATGTTTCCATTTCAACGAAGCCACTTTTGTGGGGACAGAGGACGTTTTCCAGTACAAGTTGTTCATTTCATGAATTTGCCCACTGATGTCTAAAACATGAAACAATATTTTCTGCAAAAGTGCTTGTTGCCGGTTTGATTTCAATTTTGACAACACAGAGTGATATTTTCTGCTTAGGGCTTTTTTTTATCTCCACAATCTGAGAAATGGATCCAAATGTGAAACTGGCTCCATTTTCCGAAATATCATGGAATTTTCTGCAACTGATTGACCTTGCCGATCCCCTGGGTAGATGGTGTCGGAGCAGAGCTGGTTTCCTGGTGTCTGATCTTCTTCCTAAGCAACTCTGCCGTCTGAGGCAGTCCTGCTCCTGGGGGAGGAAGCACAGCAATAGATCAGGTGGCAGCACAAAATGAGCTTCCAAGGACCCTGCTCCCTCTTTTAAAATGCAGGCAATGCCGTTATAGTTCTCCTCAGGACTCTGGTTCCAAGCCTGCCATTCTATGTCCTTTCTTTATTTCTTTGCCATTAAGAAGGAAGCTTAATCGTCTTTTACCAAATTTGTTTGCCATAGCCAGAGAATTTCATAGATAGGAAAAGATAAATCCCTTGTAACATAAACTCCTAACAGATGGTAGCAAACGAGCCTGAAAATATTTCAAAACCTGCCCTAATTTTCATTCCCCAAATGTTTCTCCTGCTCAGCCTTTTTTCTTCTTTGTAATAGCTACTTCCTTTATTGTCTCCAATGGTCCCATTTTGGTGGTAATTTATGCTTCCTTATGCTCTGCGACTCCATCCAAATTACCACAGAACACAGGCAACTCCTATGAAAGAAAACCTGCAACATTTCAATATGTTTCCATTCAGTTCACTGTACTGGTTGAATATTCCATTGAAGACAAAGAGAAATGACATGGTTTTTTTCAAATATGTATTTCTCAGTTGAAGAGAAATATTTGCATTAGAGTGAAAAGCTCATTCTGTAAAGAGCGAAAGCTTACTTCATTTGAAGGAAGAGCATTTTTTTAATCTAAGACACAAAACAAATTTATGGGTTATCACTAAGAAGAGGCACTAAATAGTAATAAAATACCTCATACTATCTTTTATAATACTTCACAGATCCTTTTGGGATAATATCATAATGCAGTGAAGTATTTTTGGTCTGTTGATATTAGTTACATTCTTGTGCCAATTCAGTGTTCTTTTATTCATAATAAAGGTATGATTAAAAAATATAATTATAAGATTATATATACATAATTACATATAAAATGTATAGTATAAGACAATGTAACTATGTCTTTTTTTTTTTTTTTCAAACCTATGCTTCATTTAATTAGACACCAATTGGCTCTGGTCACCATGAACTGTGTCTAATGTTTATAAAATCCCCTTGTCTCTACTTTCTACCGGAGCCTAAAATAATTCTATGATAACAGGGGAGCCCATGCCTTACTCTTATTTTGTAGATGAAGTGACAAAGGGAGGACAGGACATAAGATGACTGGCTTGTCTGAGGTTGAATATCCAGCTCATGTCCGAGCTGATATCCAAAAAAGAAACCTCTGAGTCTAACAAATTTGCTCTTTCTCCTTCTTTATAATAACATCTGTCTCCTTTTGGGTTACAAATTAATATAGATTTATAGTAAAAATATTTAGGAAATATGGAAGAAATGAAAAGTTTAACAGTTCTACCAGCCAGAGGCAATCATTACCATTTTGCTTTAAGCATTTTCCCCCGCTTCCCACCGAACTCAGGACCTTGTGCTTGCCAGGCAGGCGCTGTGCCGCTGAGCTATATCCCCGGCCCTAAGCATTTGTTTAAGCATTTGCTTACCATTTCTGAGATCATGTTGTTTTAGAACCTGTATGTTTTTCTTAATGGCTGTATAATAATCCATCAAGGGCAACTGGGATGTGGGAAAAGAGAAGGGAAAGAAGGAGAAATTTTGTGTGTATGTATATACAGGATAGCTAACATGGTTGTTCTTCTGTCTTCTATTTCTATGCTGAAAGAAACTGTCAGTGAGTTTTTGGTTGGTCAGTATTGCATTTCTATATCTGTTTTCATGAGAAGCCACTTTGAAGATATCAATATGTAATACAACAAGCATTGTTAATTCCCTACCACTTTGTTTGTAACTCCGTATTATCTGTACTGTTCTTTTGCTATTTTGTAAAATGTTGTCTGTCTGTTAATGTTTTCCTCCTTTTATTTTTAAAATTAAAAAAAAATAATCCATCAAAACCAATTTAATGACAGTTAATTTAACCACTTCCTTTTAGTAAGTTGTTTTTTATTTTCTGCTTTTATGAGTGTCTTTGCCATATTAGGGCAGAGATACCTTGAGAATACAGATTCCTGGTGACCTTCATTAGGTAAATTCCTAGACATAAATTTCCCAGATTAGAGGGTATCACCATTCTAAAACTTTAAATCCAGACTGTAAAATGACTCATTATGAAGGTTATTGCTATAGACACTACATTCAGCAGGGTCTGGGACCCATTTGTAGAACCTGTTCAAACACAAATATTCTTTCTCTGGGACTCGATACCTCCGTGTGCACTGTTTTTGCTGGTGAGTGAAAGTCACAATGAGAGGGCAGATGCGAGATCCTCTTTAAGAGTGCATTTCAGTAATACCAAAGGTTAAAGGATGCTGCTTATTCTGGTCACTGTAACAGCTTAGGCTGAAACAGACGAAGTGTTCTGAGACATATATGCAAACACACAGAAGCCCATTAATCTCCATTCGTCATGGTGCCAAGGAACTCATTGGCCAGACTGTTCACTGTCTTTAAAAAATGGGTTTCCAACATTTCTGCCATGATTATTAGCCTTAGAAACTGGGAAACAAAAAGGTAACTTTGCTCATTTTTGTCAACAGGGAGAAGAGCAGACTCTCATGGGCTTTTCCAGAAAGAAAAAGGGTGATAAGGACCACTCCTCCCTACCTGACTTGGCACTGAGACAATCCATTCCCACTAGGGAAGATGGCAGAGGATGCTGGCCCTGCACCAGGGATCACCAAACAATGGGGAACAATACAAATTCCAGCCAGAGGAAAAAACACTTTCCTGCTGAGGCTGATACCCACTCCCGAAAGTGAGCTGACAGGATACTGTCTTGTCTCTGTTCTCTGGCATAACCTACAAAATTGCAAAACTGAGGGATAATAAATAAAATCATGATAGTAAACATCATTTAACAAGTCATGGCCCGTAGTATGCCATCAGCCACACGTGGATGAATTCCATCTAATCTACATAACCCTTTGAGTTAGGCTTCATTCTTATTTCCATTTCTTCAGATGAGGAAACAGAGCCTTGGAAACTGTTCTTCACCCAGTGAAGAACTGGGCCAGTGATAAAATCCAGACTTTTTTCCTGCAGCACCTATTGCTGCACTATGTTAGGCAGATTGGTGGGTAGACTATACCACACCTCTCCAGGAGGTGCCCATTTGTGGCTACATCTGATGCCCAGTTCTCCTTTACTCAGAAGAATCTGAGTGAATTTCCTGCCCCTACTTAAACCATCATCACTGAACACACTAATTAGAATTAAGAGATCCTGCGTTTAAAGTGATTAAAACCCTGGAAAGCTGTTACTTTCCAATATAAATTCTATAGTCTAATCAAGTTTGACCAAAACTTGATTAGGGAAGGAAAATGCTGTTCTTTGAAGTTCCATTTGTTCAAAGTTGTTTTCCTACACCTTGCCCCACTCCTATTTCTCTATGTGCCCCAACTTTTGGGCTGTCCAAAACAGGAATTTCTAATGCTAATGCAAGATTTTCACATCAGCTCTTGGATTAAAAGGTATTAATTCTTTGACATGTTTCAGAAAATTTAAAATGACACTGCTACAATGCCCATTGAAACAAGTATGGCTGCCTTCAGGACTTTGGTTTTGCCTTTGGGCTGCAGCTTCTTGATCACTGTGAAACAAGTACTTTATTCAGGCAGTAGGGTTTTGGTAGGTCAGAATTAAGTGACTGATTGGAAGGAAAACACAGGCTGGGGAAGGTTCTAGCACAGTGTTCTTAGTTTCTCCACCTTCCTTATGTCCTCAAACATGACAAACATGTAAACAGTGATGGAAATAACCTTCAGGAAAGGTCAAAGGGTTTTTGGTATAATAACTAGCGCCTGTGTCCCATGCTGGAATTCATTCTGGGGTGAGATCTCTAGGTCTTGTTTGTGTGAGCAAAGGGAGAATGTCCCACAGCCTGAACCCCACTTCCTATTCCTCTTCCTCTTTCAACCCCTTCACAAAGGTCTTATTCAGCCTTTGTCTTTTCAAGAGAACAGACCTAGGGGTTGGCTGGCCAGTCAAGATTAGAATGAAGGTCAGCTAGGGGAGTGGAGGGGCATGAAAATCTTGGACAGATGAATAAGCAAGACAGATGGACTACAAATATCACCAGAAGAGTTAGAATGGTCCTTAACAACCGAAAGTCATGCAGTCAGTCTGCAATTGTTGCATAAATATATGGGAGGGGTATACTGATAAAAGATGAAGCTAGCTTTTTGGTTAAGTGAAGAAAAGTCACATGAGCACTCTCTTTCTGTGTTTGGGGAAGTTGGAAAGAGAAACTCTACCCCCACATGACCATAGAATCCTAGGCTGGGATGGAGAACACTGGACTCCAGATTTGTGCTTTATCCCACCAAACTTAAATAAAAGAAATTCTCCTAACAGCCCCCATTACCTATTACTTATTAAATCTTAGGTGTCTTACATAAGTGTCATTGTAGCCAGTATGTATACACAGCAGTTCCTGGGCCAGAATCAAGCTCAGGTAGTAGCTCATTTAACCCGCACAACAACCCTAGGAAGAAACTAGGGTATATAGCCATATTGTTGGCATGCAACAGAACTGAGTTTGGAACCCAGGTAACCTGGATCCACAGTCTATGCTCTAATATTCAAATCTATTTCTCATGGGAGACCCTGTTTCTTTAAAGCCTTACAGCATTCCCAAAGAAGAGTATTTGTGTTCCATTTTGCAGTTAAGGGGGAAAGAAAATTCTCATGTGACTAATAAATGCAAAAAATACAATTTGAGCCTAGTTTCTGACTCTAAATAAGGCCCATACTCATTTTCTTACAAGACCATCCCTCTTTGTCAATCTTCATTAAGCAAACTCTGCCAAGTCCCTCCCGGAGTCAGTAAGTTGCTAAGTTCCTTTGTCTGGTGCAAGCCATAGAAGAGTGAGTTAGTCAAAACAGTGATGTCTTCTCTCAGTCACAAACATCTATAAAATGTAAACAAGTTCCAGGGGAAGAAGAAAGAGTGACAGATGTGTAGAAGGCTGCTCCCTCTAGCCCAACCCCACCTTGTACATAATTCACTGGAGCTGTGTTTCTTTTTCAGTCTGCTAGGATTTCTAGGCAAAGAGAGTATGAACAGTGAGGAGGGTAAGAGCAACTTCTGCTTCAAGCTTCTCCCTGTTGCTTTCATTCATTCATAAATTCAAACCCTTCTTCATTTATCTCTTCATTCAGCCAAATATTATTTGCTATGTAAGCGTAGTTTTAGATTCCAGAGATACAGTGGTAAGTAGACCTCTGCTAGAACTTACATTTCAGTGAAGATGACACAGTAAACCAATTAGCAAATGAAATACCGCATAATAAATGTGAGAGTGTTGCAGTGAGAAGAATTACACAGGAGAAGGGCAGAGAGTTTCCAGAATCAAGTGGTAGTAGCTGGTGATGTAGCTCAGCGGGAAGACTTTCCTGAGGATGTGACCTCTGCGTTGACACCTGCTAAGGTGTCACCCTCACTCTGTATCTCTAGAACCTAAAATTAAATCTAAAACTGTACCTCTACAATCTAAAACTATGCCTACATAGTGAATAATATTTGGCTGAATGAAGAGATAAATGAAGAAGGGTTTGGATTTATGAATGAATGAAAGCAACAGGAAGAAGTTCGAAGTCCTCTTACTCTCCTCATTGCAGAAATTCTCACCCTAGCACTAGCATACATATTTAGAGCAACCATGTGTTGTTTATGACTTTGAACCGGAGACTAAGACTACAATTTCATTTCATTTTGAAAAAATCAATTCTCAGAAAGATAAGTAAAAGAACAAATGTCATATGTGGGGACATAAAAATTATTTCCCAGTTGTTTTTTTTTTTTAAATGACACAAACACACCAAGTCTCCAAGCAGGACCATTCCGAGGGGATTTGCAGTTAATCATGATACTGGCTGTCCAAATCAAACTCCCCCTGACAGAACACATTCATATAAACTCATTAATGCATTTGAAGTTTTCAGGAAGTGCTCACTGAGGTGACATTTATGGGGAACAGTAGGAAAAGAAATCACCAACCAGTGTGCATTCTGAAGGTAGAGGTGAAACCTGCCCGTTAATTCATTTGTTCATTCATTGGTTATTTTCTGTGCTCCTGTTGTGCTTGACACTGTGTTATATAGTAAGGCCACTGGGGAAAGGGGACACATTCCCCAGGTTTTCCTAAATTATAGTCTTAAGGGTAGCAAAATAGAAACTCTTTTTTGAACTATAGTCAGTCTCACCTAGTCCTTAATCTGGTGGTAAAATCAGGGTTTGTGTATGTGTCTCTCAATTTCCATCACTAAGAGACATTAGTACTCTTCATCTTGCTTGCTGCCTTACTGATTGTCTGAAAAACTTCTGACGCCTGTTTCTATAGTGATACAAGGCCCTAGCTGACAGCCTCAATTTCTGTCTCTCAAGAGTGTGTGTTACTATGTTGTCCTAATGAACTGGAGAGACTGTATAAACAGGTTTAGGAGTTCTCCTATCTACCTCCATAGTCCATTTTGAAGCAAAGTTAAATGTATCCTAAAATCAAGTTCTTATGGGTGTTTGGTGTGTGCCCATCATGTTTGCCCAGAGAGAGTAGAAAGTGAATAGTATCTTAGAGCACTTGGAGTGGAAGAGGTGACAAAGAAGACCTGGTGCAATTTTCTGGTGTCAAAGACAGGGGAAAGGGGTAGAGAATCACGTTAGTCTCACTACCTGGCCAGGGCTGAGGTTCCATCATCACTTGCATTCATTCCCATGAACTCTTCTTTGCAAAACATATGAAACTGCTGTAACTCTGTTATGGTTTAGATCAAATGTGCTCCAAAAGACTCATGTGTTTGGAGGCAGGGCTTTGGGAAGTGATTCGATTATGGGGTGCTAACTTTATCATTGATGAGTTCATAGCTGAATGGGCCGTTAGCAGGTCTGACCTGATTGAAGAGGTAGGCCCCCGGGGATGTACTATAGAGGAGTATATCTTTCCTGTCTCTTCCTACTCTCTCTACATCCTGGGTACTGTGAGTTGAGGAGATTATTTCCCACTACGCCCTTTTGCCATGATGTTTCTGACTTAGAGCCAAACAATCAAGGATGACACCTCTGAAACAACGAGCCCAAACCAACCTTTTTCTCTTCCAAGTTGCAAAATTCAGGTATTTTGGCCCAGCAATGGAAAAGCTGACTAATACAAAGCCACTAACAATCTAGTATGTTATTTTACTCCAGTTTTCCTACTGGTTAGTCACCTGAGATTCTGGTACTTGGTAAATGAGAATTTCAAAGAAAGAGGCGGGGAGAACAAAGTAATTTTGGAGCAGGACAAAATAACTGATTAATGCTCATAATTCAATTCTGCAATATATGGTATGGAATAAGCATGGGTCAGAATTTGGGCTCATGTGGCTGAAAGAGCAGGAGCTTAGAAGAAAGGGATACATGTTTCATTGGACCTATACCACAGAGTTCATTGATGGTGTGATTCATTTTGTTTTTATTGCAAAATAGCTATCAAAGTCTCTGGTAAATTCCATTTATACATCAAATATTAGTCATTATTTTCTTTCTTTCTTTTTTTTTTTTTTTGTTTTTCTCCGGTACTGGGAACCGAACTCACGACCTTGCGCTTGCCAGGCAGGCACTTTTGCCGCTGAGCTAAATCCCCAGCCCCATTAGTCATTATTTTCTATTTTAACTTTTTTCCTACCACACTCACTGGCTAGGTTTCCTTTGGAAATAGAAAACAGAACCAGAGAATAGAAACTCAAACAGTCCTGTGAGCATGGAGTAGATTCCTAGGAGGGAAGCAGCAAGGACTGGGACACTGCTCCTTATTGGCTGCTGAATCTCTCTGATGAGTCTTGGGCTTAGGAGGGACAAGGATCATCTGTCCCATCCTCCATCTTCAGACAAGTTGAGTAAACTCTCCATTTAACAAGTCAACTGTGAGACCCGAAGAGGTCAGTGGTTCTCCAAGGTCTATGGGAAAGGTCAAGATGGCTGGAGTGCAGGATGAAGGGTGGGGTGAAGGGTGTTGGATGCAATAACCAGAACAGCGATTTTACAAGAGCACTTGTAGAGCCTGAGGTTGGATGTACATAAATTAACCTGCAGAAGGACCCTGGCATGTAGATAGCACAGGGACCACTGTGTTCATGTCATAAATAAGACAATGGTTCATGTCCTAAAAGTACATGGTGGGGGACAGTCAAAACAATGGAAATTCCAACTTTCTAGCTGTGTGATACTGGGCAAGCTTCTCAAATGTTCTGCGCCTGCATTTCTTCTCTATCAAATGGAGAGTATTATGGCTACTCCGAGGATTGTTTGAGGATTAAATTAATGTAAAGTAAATGTAAAGTAATGCAAAGTGCTCAATAAAAGTGAGCTTTTATTACAATCTAATGACAATTATATTACCATTAATTAAATTATAATTTAATTCAATTGGGCAGAGAATGCTCCTGTGACATTTTCAAGGTCAGACAGTCAGAGAATGGCAAGAGCCAGACTGAAAAATAGCTTCTACAATCCTGGAACAATGCCGGCGCGTGTGGAGGGGTATTAATTCTTTTCCAATATATCTCTAGTCAAGTTCAGATGTTCTTATTAAATACAACTCATTCTTCCTTATGAAAACTTAATCATTCTTAAAAGCCTAGATCCAACCCTTATTCTGATCCAGATGACTCAGGTATTCACTAACCATTTTTGTTGGTTATAGAAGGATTTGAGGAATTTCCCTGAATCCTGTGTCCTGAAATGAAGACAGGTCACTGGTTCAGCTGTCCTAGGTAATACCTGTATTCTCTGGTGAGTTTGTAACTGTTGATGGTTTTCAGTGGCCAAGTAAAAAGAGAGCAGCATAGTTTATTGGAAGGAAGGAGCTTATTCCTTGGCCTTGGCTTTGCCACTTCTTTAGCCCTAAAGGATGTTATTTTTTTTTTCTTCCCTGGATTCCAGGGCTGCTAAATAGTCAGGGGAGGCAGGGTAACACAAGACATTGCCTAGCTGTCCTTCTGCCACGGTGCCTTGTTGCCATAGGCCTCTTAGAAAACTGGGAAATGCTTGCCCTTAGACCTACAACCCAACTTCTCTTTGTATTCTGTTGGTCTCAGCCTCAACAGAATGCAGTGTGGTGGTATATATCAGTGTTTCCTCAGCAAATAATTGTAAGTTCTTAATGGAAATTTCTGGTTCTCTTCTGTGCTCTCCTAAGAAGATATGGTCAAATGGGTAGGTGGCCTAGGGGATCGAGACAGTGTTGACTGTATCCAGGGAAGAAAATATCTCTATTTTGTGCCAGAAAGGACCAAAGATTCCAAATGTTTAACTTTATAGCTCAGGAAACTAAATCCAAATAAAGGTGAATTAATGTATTCAAGATCACATACTAGTGATAAGAAGGAACATTTCCTCTTGTGAGGTACTGATTTTTGAAATCCATATAGAAGTACTGGAGTTATACCAATACTTTAACTAATTTTGCTCCCGGGTCTATAGTGTCAGACCTGTCAAAAGCAACTACTGTAGACAGACTTTAGATGTCCTCAACAGTCTTGTGTTAAAGGTGTGGTTGCCAACCTTTGATCCTACTGAGCGATGAAGCCTACTTGGGTCACAGAGCATGCCCTTGAAGGGGATAGTAGGGCCCTAGCACCTTCTTTCTCTTGTTCCCCAGCTGCCATGAAGTAAATAATCATTCATGACCATACATTCCAGCCTCTATATACTGTGCTAAAATAGCCCCAAAACAAAGGGGAAAAGATACCATGGACTGAAACCTCTAAAACCATAAGCCATAATAAACTTTTCCTCCATGTAAATTATTTTATTACATGCTCCATTATTTCATTACTGTGATGGAAAGTGAACTCACGCAGTGATTTACATCAAATCTTACCTCATTTGGAAAATGTTTAAAATTTACAATGCAAAATGTGTTCCTGATCCATCCATGGCTGCCTACCTGTTGGTCCTCCTATTAGAGCTGACTACAGAGCCTCCTAGGACAGCCTCCAGGAGCTTGGCAAGAGTCACAGCACTTTGGAGGCTGAATATACATGCTCATCATTCAGTTTACTTACAGGTGAAGGTTTTTAATTTGACACTGGTCTTCTGAAGGAAAGGAAATCCCAGTGGCCTTGTGAGCTAGTGGCAAACCCAAACAATTCCTTCTGGAATCCTTTTGCATTTTATTAGTTCCATATAACATGTTGTTCCGTTGTCCCTCCACACCTCCACACCCTCCAGAAACTGTTCTTTCCCACTGAATCTCTAATACCACATATGGACTTCAAAAAAATGCATTCCATGTGTTTCTGATGGATTTATACTTAACTGCTCAGAAAATTATTATGTAAATTCTGCTAAAGTCTAAGCAGGCTTGTGAATCTCCTCTCCTACCTCCACCCTTCCCAGCCATTTAAAACAGGAAGTCCAGTAGTTGCCAAGACCACATGAAAGAACAGGCCCAGAGTTTCCAAGCCTGCTTCCAGAATGGTCAGGCCATTTGCACCATCTTACTCCCATGTGAGTTTTGCCTCCACTCATTCAGATGAAATTACAAAGACAGTGCAACACAGCTCAGGCATCTGTTCATTCAGAGCCACCCCAAGCAGGGAGCCATTAATCCAGAGACTCTGGGGAGGAATTGTGCACATTTATTGTCCGCTGCCTCTCTCTCCAACTCCTCTGTCAGTGCCGTTCAGCTGTGTTTCTGTGAAAACAAGGGCGCCAGAAAAGGAGAAAAACACTGTTTATGAGGCTGCCTAGATTGGTGAGTCATAGCATTTCAATAGCCCTGAGATACACACAGCTGACTACTTATGCAAATTTCAGACATTGTGTTTGAACAAAAGGTTACACAGTGACATAACCTGGAGCTTTTATTAGTAATGAGGCACTTATTTCCATTTGAATACAGAAGGGTGTATTTTTTCTTTTTATGGTTTCTCATAATTGTGTCTAATAATACAAAAATAACATAGAATCTTTATCGCCAGGAGGTGTAGGCATCAGACAGATTTCATGTCATTCCAGGCATTGGGCGAATGCGACACCATTCAGATTTCTCCCGGTTTAGAGTACAGTTAGAAGATGCTAAGCCCCAGGTGCATCTTTGGAAAGAGGAATCCCATTAACTTTCTTCACTTCTGAGAGCTGCCTGTTCTTTAGGCATGTTTTAAAAATTAATAGTATAATAAGAAGAAAAATAAAAGAAGATGATTAAAAATAGTCATGTTTGGCTTTATTACCAATCAGGTAAGGCAAACTCGGCACAGATCAATGGCAGCTTTCTGTTTGCTGCACTGGTTTTTATTTTGGTATGATACAGAACATTGGAACTGATACAGGAAAATAAAAACTCCCAACCTGAACCACATCTAGGACGAGTTCATGTTCTCTAAAATCGAAGAATGAATTTTAGGAACAACAGAGGTTAAAAGCAGCATATATTGATTGAGGGAAAGAAAAGAAAGCTTCTGTACAAGAAAGGGAGAGAAGGGGAGCCTGAGCAGGTTACCCCAAGACTCTGTCTTTTCTAGGGACTTTTATAGAGCAAAACAACGAGGTGAGGCAGATCCAAGGTAGGGGAAAAATGGACAAAACTCTGGTCAGCCAATAAGAATTGTTCAGGTAAAATTGATTAATCTGGGATCAAATGGGAAAGCAAGTCACTTAGCAAGCAGGCATGAATACAGAACAGGGACTTTTCCTGTAAGGGGTTGGGTCAAGGACTCTTCAAGGTGATCTGTATCCATTTAGAATACCAATCCCTGATGTCCATCCCTAGGGAGGTATGTGGGTGTACTTGTTTAGTCCTTTGTCCTGAGGTCTGGCCCACAGCAAATACCTATCTTTCATGTTGGCTCCTCCGAGGGCCTGGCCCTGCCTGACTGCCTATAATATTTCTTTTTGTTTGTTTGTTTTTTTGGTTTTTCTCCGGTACCGGGAACCGAACTCAAGACCTTGCGCTTGCCAGGCAGGCGCTTTTTGCCGCTGAGCTAAATCCCCAGCCCCTGCCTATAATATTTCTATCTAACTCAGCTGCCTATAACAGTACCAACCTGGCCTCCACCCCTCAAATCTCAATTTACCTTTCCAGTCTATGCCTGTGAGATATGTAGACTTTGGACAATTGAGAATCAACCTCTCAGATGTAGAACTCTTGGGAGGGTAGGAGGTTTTAAAGAACATTTATCAGGTGATGATGACACAAGTCACCAGCAACATTTGCAAGAGGCTCTGACCCCAACTGACAGGAGGAAGATAGCAGGCTGTATGTGGGTTGGTATGTGGGTTTGTAATGAAAATTGGGAGGATTCCCCAAAAATGCTGGTGGGTTGAAAGTCTTCAGTGTACACTGCCTGGGCCTTCCTCCTCTATCATCAGCTGGTAACCCTAGTCATCTTCTTAGCACTCCCTTTCAACTCTGAAGAAGGCTCTGGTTTAGAATTTATGAGCACTGCAGCATCCTCTACCTAGACCCCCTACCCGAACAGGACCCCAAGACCATTGGCCTAGAAGGAAATAGGAAAAAGAAGCTGCTTTCTCAGCCTCTGGCTTGTTGTCTTAAGTATAGGCACTGTGACGGTCAATTGTGTGTACCAGCTAGGCTGGGCCACATGTTGTGTATGCCGAAATATTTGGTCAAATGTTATTTGACCAACGTTATTGTGGGTGGTGAGGATGGTTTTGGCTGAGGTTGGCAATGAAATTGGTAGATTCAGAAAAGCGCATTGCCCTCCCCTATATGGGTGTGGGCCTCCTCCAACCAGCTGAAGACCTGACTAGAAGAGATAGGCTGAATAAGAAGTAATTCTTTCTCTGAGTGCCTTTGATCTTTTTTCCTGCCCTTAGATTCAAACCAAAGCCTCCACTTTTAGGGCTCCAGCCTGTGGCCTCCGGTTGGAAACTTATGCCATGAGCTCTCCCTGGTCCCCAGCTTGCTGACTGCATATCTAGGGTCTTGTCAGCCTTCATAACCTTGGGAAGCAATTCTTTATAGTAGATCTCTTTCTTTAAACGTGCTTGTACACACACGCAGGGACTTGTACACGCTAATGGTTTTGTTTCCTAAAGAATCCTGACTAATACGGGTGCCCAAATAACAAAATGAAAAGCATAGGATCTCCTCAATTCAGAAATTAGGGGCCCATTTATGCTACTTGTAGAAAGTGAGTCTCTCCCCACAGTCCTGATGATTCGGCAGCCCTCTCCAATGTGAAGCTAAGAAGCAGAACCACGGAAACCTGACACATTGGGAAAAGATTTTCAGAGCAGCCCCACGTTTTTCCTCTCGGGAGAGACTCCGCAGAGAAATCTCTTCTAAGCCTTTCACACGGTGTCACATCCATGCTACCAAGCAGGCGCGATAATGAGAATCAAACAGGCAGCCAGCTGCCCAAAGCAGAGGCACCTGGGAGCAGCCCGGGCTGCCTTAGTAGGAACTCCACCCTGGCACGGGCAGAGGCAGTCTCCATGGGGCAGCTGTCCATCTAGTCCGTGACAGCAGAGTGAGGAACTCACTTCCTTCAGATGGTTTTACTAAAAGGACACATAACACATACCTACGTTTGGGCAGGGGAGTTCCACAGTAGCTGCTGACAAGATATCAGTTAGCTGTCATGCAATGATTTGATTTCCAGTAAGAAGGAAGAGGAAGAAAAGAAGAAAGGGAGGGAAGGAGGGAAGAAGGAATGAAGGGAGAGAGGAAAGAAGAAAGGAGGGTAGGAAAGAAGATTCTATTTACAAATGTACAAACACACACACACCAATCTTTCAAACATATTTAATGTGCTTTTCTAAAAGTTGAGTTACAATGAGAAATCCTGGACTGTGATACTTCGCCAAATATCACTCACCTTTGTTGGTTCCAGCATGGGTGTACAAATTACCACCCATCAACTAATTTCTTAATTATTTGCTCTTTCTAATTTTAAAAATAGAAACATAAAAAAAAAATTAAAAACAGAAACACCAGTTTGGGAGCCAAATAGGGGAGGTCTCATTTCACTGAGAGAAGCTGATGCGATGTGGTATCTTTAGCAAATCCCTTCCTTGCCCACTTAACTCTGCGTCCAAGTGCAGTTATGGCTTCTCCACTTTCCCTGTGTTCTCTCCAGCCCCTCGTGCCAGAATTAAGCCAAAAAGGAGACGTCCTCTCCGTGGCAACCTAACCCCCTTTCCACAAGGGCCTTGCTCTACAACTGTCAATAGGATATTTGGTGGCCACCAGCTTGGAGACCCCAGCTGTGGCAAAGCCCACTGCCTCCATGGCTTTTAAGATATTTGTATTTCCCACAATATCCCTAACACCTGGTTGAGCTCCAGCACAACAGAAAGGGCATTAGGGCTGAAAATGACCTGCCGCAATATTTTCTCTAAATCCTTTACCTTAATCTCTTTTACTGGGGAGAATTCGAGAGCCAAAAGATCATGGGATTTTTCCCAGACTGTGCAGGCTGGCAAGTGTCAAAGTTAGGACTAGAAACCCCATCCACTGGTTCTCAGCCCCCTCCTTTTACTGTAATGCTAAATATATGTGTCTGTGTCCCTCATGTTGTCCCAAGGAGACAGACCAAGGCCAGGGGTTAAATGGATGGAGGATTAGTGCTGAGACTGGTGGTTTTAAAACTCTGAGTGAGAGATTTATTCTGAGCCCTCTCTCGCAAGCTTATTAGAGGCATCTCAGTTTTCAGGGTGAAGATGAAGTTCTGGGAACAAAGGACTGAAAAGTCACAAGGGACTCAGCCGTGCCTCCTGCAAGGGGCTCTGGGCACGCAGGGTCCAGCCTGGGGAAGCGTGTGGATCCTGAGACCAAGGCAGTGCGGCAAACAACTGTTAGGATCCCGCCTTTTGCTCACGGGAACATTTCCAAGAAATGAAACAGGAGCAGAAGAAATGAGTTTGTAAGCTTAGGGGAAATTTAATAGCCAGCTCTCCTTTCTGTCCCACCTTTACTAGGCTTTCCTAGAGATCTGTACTGGCAAGGAGACCCAGATCCTTCCCCCTCCCACGGAGAGTGGGCAAGGAAGGCAAAGGAGTAAAGGGGAATGGTGCCGTTTAGTGAAACCATGCTCGATGCAGAGCTCATGGTGAACTTGCTTGCCTGTTCCTTTGAGCCTGGCAATTGCTTCTCTTTGTTAACATTTCTTTAAATTGGTAGAGATAATTCCACTAGCCAAGCCCTGTACACATTCAAGCAGTATAGTTTCTTCTCCCCCAATGCACACGTACACACACACAGACACACAGACACACAGACACACACACACACACACACACACACTGTGTTTGGAATTGGGAGAGCATGAGCGGGTAAATAGCTCCCCTCTGGCCCAGCGGATGAGTGACTCTGGGAGAGGCCTCATTTATCCCATCTTCTCTCCCTGGGCTTCTCTGCTCTGATCCAGGGACACCTCTAATTACTGGTATTACTCTGTAAGACAACGCATTCTCTGAGCTTTTCTTTCTGTTCATGTTGCTTTAGTTGCTGGTTGTCAGCTGTGCTGTTCTTGAGGCAGAGAAGCTATAAAACAGAGGTTGGGGTCTGGGGTACAGTTACCCCCCATGGGTGATGTTAGCTTGAGGGAAAAGCAGGTACTGCCCTATGTCCTCCCCTGCCTGCACATCTCTGGGCTTGGAAGTTAGAAGCACATTTCACAACACAAGAGTGAGATAAAGGGTCCAGACCTCAGCTTTCTGCCTCTGCTTGTCTCTTCGCCTCTCCATTTCCCTCCTAATAGGATTGGACAGTGTAGCGAGGCTCCTGCTTTGCCTCCTAGATAGTGGGGTGTCCTGTGGACTCTCGCACTCTCCCTGTCCAGCTTGACAGTCATCACCAGACTGTGCAATCTTGGTCTGCCGCTTTTGCAGCTTTTGCCACACGCTCTGACAGTGTCAGTAGCACCCCCAACTCATTAAACAGGCATTAAGTGTGGGAAGTCTCACTCTAGCCCTTTTCCTCCAGCAAGGAGCTTAGCTCCAGTCCAGAGCTCATTTGGTTGCCAATTTACAGAAGATTCCTGGTTACTACTGCATCCTTCCTCCCCAAGTCCAGCCAGATTACACCTTCAGCCCTGCTCACTCTAGTTTTTTATATATTTCCAGTCCAGCCAGATGTGTCCTTACCAATGAACCAGGTGATCTCTCTTTGTGTTTTTTTCTTTTTCTGGCTTTTGATTGACTCTATCCTTGCTAACAGGATGAGTGTATCCAGTTCTATACCAAGGGCCCAGAATTCTTTACTTTGTTTTTCTGTTTGCTTCTTGAGTGGGACTTGAAGGTAAGTAGAATACCACTTATTTATTTTCTAGCCCTGAGCACCTGACACCTGAGATGGTTTATTTCTGAGAGTCTAGAAGAGTAGGAACCACTGACAGAGAATGGAGATAGTGGCCCCTTGAGAAAGACAATGAACTCAGTTTGGCATAGGTTATTGGAGGTGATGGAGGCTTATTCAAGTGGACAGATGGAATTGCCATGGGCTAATGTTGACGTGAATCTGGTGTTGGAGTGAGGGTCAATAAGGTGAAGATGGGAAAAATCAGTGAAATATTATTCAGCCTTGAAAAAGGAGGAAATTCTGACACATGCTACAATGTGAATGAAACTTGAAGACATTATGTTGAATGAGATAAGCCAAGCACCAAAGGACATATATGATTCTACTTCCATGAAGTGTTTAGGGACTTAGCAAAGGAGGAATGGGAAGTTCCTGTTTAGAGTTTCTGCTTGAGTTGATGCAGAAATTCTGGGGGTCCAAAGGGGCAAATGCACTGAATGACGCTGACGTGTACCCTTCAAATGGTTAAAATCATGCATGTGCATATTTTTAACACAGCAATGAAAAGGAAGCCCCTATCACATGGTAAAAATATTTTAGTTCTCTTCCTTTGCATTAAGAATAAGTTGCTACGCAGACTTCTAGTCTATCTTAAAGTAAGGCTCGATGGAGAACAGGCTAAAGTAAGCAATGGGTGTATGTAGACACAGATTTGGTCATGAAAAAACACTTTGGCTTTATTCACAACTCTCCCCAAAGGTTTTCCAGAAATTGGAAGCCCAAGGCATTTTATTTCAAGATGTGTTCACATACAAACTAAAGCAGCACAAAGCTAGAAATAAAAGTATTGCCAGTCCAGTCTGAAAATTATGCTTTATTGATCTGTTCTACCAAAGTTTTATCCAGAGAAAAGTTTAATCCATCAACCTGTTTTCCTCTTGGGCACTGGTGATAAATTACACTGGGCAAAAGGAAAATGACCCAAAGAAAAAGCCAGAGCGCAAATATTTACTGATCAGTGTATTAAAACCTGCAGACAATTCCGTACGAACCAGAGTAAACATTCTTTAAAGTTTACGGGGTACCCCACAGCGCTCTTTGCATAACATTCCTTTTAATGACAAGGGCAAACCAACATAGAGGAGCTATTTTGTGCACTTTCTGCAGGTAAGAGATGTGAAGCAGAAAGTAAAGAATTTGTTTAGAAGCAATAGGTAATGAGTAAGGGGGCGGAGCTAGAAGCTGAACACAGGACTCTCCACACTACATTGTTTCCTGCTGGTTCCAGGTACATTAATTGTGGGTTGAGAACAATGCCTGTGGATCCTCTAGACCATAAGCTCTGTAGGGTTATAAATTATAGCTTAAGGAGTTCTCCGAAAGTGTACATTGAATCACGGTATATTATTCATTATTATTCCGCTTGTTCTACGGACTGTAGTGTGGATAGGCATTTAAAGGACTGATCTCAGTGTCATAAACTGGAACAGGAATCTTTAGCTCTTGAATAGGCATCTGTCTGTGTCACGAAGCCAAATGTAGATCCTGGCAGAGTCTATGCAGCCAGGATAGACTTCCTGAGAAGTCCACCAAAGCACTTCCTGAGCAGTCTGTTGAGATTTTTATAGAGGATCTACTACTTTTTCAGCTCACCGCTGGGGACATTTTGCCGTGAACCCCATCTCCATCCCATCTCAACCTTGGGATCATGTGGAATGTCTCTCTTTTATTCCCGGCTTCCCTGTATGTGCTCAGCTAAAACACAAAGCTCTTTCTCTCCAAAGGGTAGGAATTAAGAGCCATAAGTCACTTTGGATAATCAGAAGGCCCGAAGCCTTGTTTTAACTGCCGATATTGATGATTTATACTAACACAGGGGGAATTCTTGTCTCATCAGTGTCTCATTTTCAACTCTGAAAATTGAAATTTTAACATAAGCTGCTATTAATCCGAAATCTAACCAACCAGAGAATTCATTACCACAATGTTTTTAAAATAAGCAATCAGGAAGAGGGATCAGCCGTAAAAAGACCCAAGAGCAAGCCAAGTACTGGAGTGCTAAGAAATATTCTGATTGCCCGATTTTATAGCTGAATTTAGAAATATTAAACAAAAGGAAATGCCTTTTATTCCAGGGGAAGGAGATGGAAGCAGGAGGCTGATGTGAAGAGAACACAGAAAAAATGAAGCAGCCCTAGGAGTAAGGAAAGTATTAACATGAAAGCAAAGAAAAATAAAGGGAGAAACAAGGTTTATGGCAGCAAATTGAAGAAAATGGAGTGAGAATTAAGAAATTGCAGACAGAAGAATCAATAATAATAATCTAAACGTTCAATAGGCAAATGAGAGCTGGATAATACATTATGATAGAAAGCCTATGCATTCTAAATTATGTATAATGAAAAGCAAAGAGCAGCAGCTGAGGTGGGGAGCTACACAAGTGTAAATCTCAGCATATATTCAGCAGGGTGGAAAGAGCAGAGCGGGATGACAGATTCTGCTGGTATTTTATCTCTGATCACTGGCATGAACATTCATAGAGGAATATTCACTGGGTGGGCTCTCATTTTGAAATGGTCATGGGATGATAGAATCAGTTTGAGGCTGACCATAAAAACTTGAGCCTAAGTCTACCACTTTTTAGTTGTGTGATCTTGGACAAGTTGTTTAACTTCAGGTTCAGTGGTTTGTTTGTAAAATCACTGTAGCAATACCTACTTCACTGGAATTGTTGTGAAAGCCACATTACAAACGATATGAAAAATATTGCATCATAGGTGGCACCGAGGGCACTCGAGGAAATGTCAACTCCATCAGGCTAATGCTTTGCATGTACTTAACTTAGCTGTTGTCAAACAGTGCTCGATACACACAGCTTCCGGTTAGCAGTCAGCGCGGCCCTGGTATTTGACACAAGCAAAAGATTTACATTAGGGAATGCAATAGACTGACTGACTGTGTGTGGTTTTGAAGAATATTTTAAAATTGGAATAAGTGTATTACATGCAAGATACACTGAGCGAAAAAATATTTAGACTAAAAACTACAGAAAAAGCTTGTGAATTTTTTAGAAATGCGATTGCAAAACATGGCCTATCTCCAAAACAATTTGAAATGCAGATAAAAGCAGTATGTTTTGGCAATACTTACTGAAAGCCAGTCAATGAATTTCACATGAATACTATGCCTATCTCAATGCTATGGGCTCAATAAAATAAAACTACCAGGGTGTGAACAGGGTAAGTACTGAGGAACTGTTTAGTACACATGAACTTGCTGCTTGCAAAAGCAACTGTAAACTATACCTAGTCATCAACGACATGGCATATTTTTCCTGATCTGTTTTACAGTGAATTTTTATTTCCAGTGATTCTCAGTGAAATTATAATTTTAAAACATAGGTTTGAGTCAAGCAGGATACAATGTAAAATCTACACTGGAAAGCAAAATTAGTATCTGTAAATACTTTTTTAATCCTCCTACTTGGCAGTAATATACATCATTGGTCCCTACTCAGATATTATTCAAACCATGTGATTTCTGATTATAGAAAATACAGCATAAGAAAGTCAGTCAATTAGAAGACTTTTAATTTTGGTTTAACAGAGTAGGTGGTTTTAAGACATTTTTTGATACTGGAATTTTTTTAGAAGGAACATAAAAATTTGGTATTATTTTGCACAATGTGTTCTAATAAAGAATGTGAAGACTTTTACCTTTTGACACACTCCTAAAGTGAATTCAAGTAATGAAATAATTTCAAGTGAGGAAAAGTTTAGTAGAGCATGTTTTCACAAATTTTTTCTATTATTTTTTGGGAACAGTCAGCAAAACTGCAAGCTAATTTCCTAGGGCAATGTGTTAGTTTTAAAACAGATTTTATTTGCACTACATTAGCAAAGCTAAAGCAAGTAAAACTATGCACTTTATTGAGTTGCATTTTATAAGAAAGCCAGCTTACCAGTTATTTCCAGCTGGGAGAAGCTATTAATCTAATTTCCAACCTGCTCTTTGAAAGTCCAAAGCTGAATATATACATATATGCTTGAATATTTCCCTCATGTAAAATATATTGCACTGAAAACATGGTAGGACCTGGACTTGATTAAATAACGCTTTCTGATTTCAGAGGGGATTAACAAATAAATTCTTTTTAATTGAAGTTTAGCTTTATGTCATGAAATATTCTTATCTGCCTCACTTGAAATATGATCATCAGATGTGAAAATTCATAATGAAAAAAGTAAAATAAAATTCCTTTGATAATTCATTAATTATATTGTTCTTTGTGAAACAATAGGGAAATACGCACCAAGTTTATGAGAGCTCCGAGGTAATTACACTTTCCAATTATGAGAGTGTTATTTTTTTGAGTCGTTGACGTTAGAATATTTACGAATAACTTCTCAGATTAGAGAAGGTTATTACAGTCTGTCTATAATGGATTACTTTGTGTCTGTTCCTATGTTGTTTTGAAAGACCCTGAGAAAGTCTTTATCATATATCATGTGGTTTTTCTTCACTGTGTCTGACTTACACTGATTCCTGCCCTCCCCTTGACTGGGGTTCTAAAGAGCACATGTCTTTGGCTTTTCGCTACACTCTTTGAAAACTGACAGAGATAAAATAGTGGGAATCATGTCCTATTCAGAGAGAGACAGACAGACAAAATCAATCCAATTTTGCAATAGTTTAGTCTTTTGGTTAACAATTACTAAGGATCGATTACATGCGTCACATAGTTAATATAGAGTTTAGAAATCGTTTAGCAAAGTTAACAACAACCTGATCCCTCACGGGTTGGAGTAGCAGAGTCCTTGGTCCCCACCCCGACTCTCGTCTTCAGCCTCGTAGGACTGCAGGTTATTTATGCAGCTGAGTCAAGATGCTGAGTTCAGCACTGTGAAACAGCAAGGAGAGAGTCTGGGCGTAAGGGGCTGCCTTGCTGACAGTTTCATAAGCTTAAGTAAAGGGCAACAGCTCCCTCTTCTTTTCTTTATGCGGCTCCCATTTCAGAGTCTTGCAGGCTCCAATGCAGCTGCCCTGTGGTCCCACTCTGTGACACTTGCAGAAGGACCTGCCCGAATGAATGAAAACATCCTGGAAAGCCACCTGTACCAAGTATTGGATCACGACAGAGCTACTTCAACACCAGCACGGGAGACCACATTTAAAGAAAGGCTGGAGGATAGGCCCAGGGCTCCTGTTATTTTCTTCTCTTTAAACAGCATCGACTTCAAGGAATGGCGTGGCCAGTTTCATACCATAATACAAACAGCGGTAAAGTCATGATGCGGCATCTTGGAGAGGGAAATATTTCCCATCTTTGCTCACAACCAACTTAGAATAACATGCCTGGTGTGTGGGTGCTCACAGACACGCACACACACGTACACACATGCACAGCCTGATCATCTCCCAGGTTGTAAACTTTCAACACACGGAAGTGAATTGTATCAAAAGGGCGCATCCACTTGCTATACCATGTTACCTTGTAAATTCTGTGGACTACGGAACCCACTGGTAGGCGCCCGTCTGCCATGAAGCTGTCAGCACCCAATGCAGATGCCTGTGGAGCCATCTCGGTGCCCCTGGCGCAGGGCCACCACCCCAAGCACTAACAGGACATGACTTATGCCAGGTGCTATCCGAAGCACTCTAACATATTATCTCATTAAATCAACATGAGGAAACTCAAACAATATCTACGAGTAGACTTTTCTGTGGCAACCGTACTTTAGAAACATTTAATAATGCGAAATGCTGCTCAGTGATGGAAGTCAGTTTGAGCCCATGTCTCTCAACCCAAACACTCTTTGTTTTCCTTAGCTATTGTCATAAAGCTGCAGCATAAAAAGCCCCCAAACACACTGGCTCAGAACAAGAATGATTTATAGTGAATGTATGATGTGAGCTGGCTGGTCATGGCCGGGTGCAGTTGGAGATGTCTCTGCTCCTTGTTCCATGTGATCCTCACCCTTTTCCCAGGATAGCGAACTGGTGGAGGACTCCTGCTTATGATGGCAGATGTACAGCTGTACAGGTGGAAACACACAAATCCTCGCTCCAGCCTGGGAGCTGTTTCCCTTCGCTGCCTCCTCATGCTGAGTGAAACGTCACGTGACCAAACATGGAGCCCTAGAGCAAGAAAATACACCTCACTCCTTGTATTGGAGGGATTGAAAAACTGCTGGGCAGGGGGTATGGTAGGAAAGAGTTCAGGCCCATAGGCAGCATCCCTGCTCATACTCTTGGCCTCTGTGCTGTCCCCCTACAATTCTTCACGTGTGGTGGAAGTTTCTGGGAGCTTTGCAAATTCATTCTAGTGCATATTAATGTGGGGAGGGGTGGGCAAAATAATTTAGTAGTTGGAACCGTCAGCTTTGGTTTAAACATCAGAAATCTATCTTTCTGAATCCTAATTGTCTCCCTTCATGAAGTTCCTTAACCTTGACCAAGTTCTTTAACTTTCAAGCCTTACTTTCCTAGTATATCATAAATGCTACCTGCTCAGCATGGTGGAGTCAATGCTTCTCCTGTCTTAGAATTTGCAGCTCAGCAAGAAGCTGATTTCATAGATATTCTTTAACAACTACCTATGACATGTGATTGAATGAAGTAATTTTTGTCTGGAAGGACAAGCTAA